>NW_019723317.1:269520-275141 GCF_002891405.2 Cryptotermes secundus | reverse complement strand
CACAGATCCCGTCTGTTAAGTGAGGCGCTCACTCAGGTCTCAGGGCCACAAGCAGCGTGTCGTGGTCTAGACTGCATTGATTCGACCCCCGGCAGACGCAGTCTCGCCACCGTGGTGCTGAGCCCTCTACCTGAATGAACCAGTCGCTTTCTAGCGCCCAATTGCTACGCCTTCTCACGTAGGCTCTGTCACATGCGCAGTCACGATAAACTTGAGGCTGCCATGGCGGTCACAATCATGGCTGTGACGCTGTGTAGCACGGTAGAAATTTACTGACGTTTCGGTGGGACGTAATGCATCCATCTTCAGGAAAGAGATTAAGCCAAGCTAGCAGCAAGAAGATTTACACTGCCTATCTTTTTCATCTTGCTTGTTTCTTGCTTAGCTTATCCTTCTATCTTGAAGATGGGGGCAGTACGTCCCTCATAAACGTAGGTTAACTTCTTACCGGACTATACAGCGTCACATCCTAGAAAATGGCCTTCTCGATAGTAATCCGCAACCTGTGTTCTCTGAGAGTGAGACCATGTTTCACAGCCATACAAAGCAACAGGCCATGGAGTAAGTACAGCAACGAGTACGTTAATCTACAAATTCAAACACAAGGGCATCATAGATTGGTTCATATAGCTACTGTCTGTTTCAGTATGTATATGGGGACCATATGGTATTGTGGGCCACTCGGTAGCGTAGTTGGTGGGGGCATTACGCCACAAGCCCGAAGGTCGCGGGTTTGATTCCCAATGAGGTCATTGGACTTTTCAATTGACCTAATCGTTCGAGCCGCACTATGGGCTAGGGGTCGACTCAGCCTTTAACAGAAATGAGTACCGGAAATCTTCCTTGAGGTAAAGAGCGGCCGGCGAGTGAGGCTGACAATCTCACTGCCATCTGTGAGCCGATTGTCTAGAAAATGTGGCAGCCTCGACGTCTCACAACCCTATGGGCCTTCACAGCCTCTTACAGGGATAGAATTTTTTATGGTACTGTGTCATAGGCCTAATTGGACAGGTGTGCCAACCCTCATGTGCGGTTCTAACACCATAGTCACCGCCTTGCCACTGCATTGTTTGAGAAAACAGGAGCTATGAGCCTCGCGCATCTCTTCTCTAACAAAATTGCTGGGTGGAAGATTGCCAACCGGTAGAAGAGGACGCATGGGAACACAGCAATCAGACAATCTTGTTACAACCTCAAAAACACGTACGAAGAGAACTAAATCCGCTTAATACTGCTTACACTGCCGCCATTATGCTATCGGCCATGCTATTGTAACTTCGAGAAGATTAGTTTCACTGAACGCCACGGGTGGTGCTGCTATGCAACAATGGACTCCAATGATGTGTGTTTACCTTGCTGCAGAATAACACTATCCAATTATCACAGGAAGCTACGATACAAAAAGCGTGTCCCCTTTTACCCCACTACAAATAATAATACTAATAATAATTCCATGAAAGATACATTTTCTAAAACTTTCCCTTGCCTTGGCTTGCCTCCCATTATCCAAGCTATCCTATACGATAATGCAAATGATGTAGATGATGAAGTTTACGGATAGATGGTTCTGAATGCTAAATCAAAGACCACTGCTTTATAAAAGTTGGTATCTGCTTATAAGCAGAAGTTGTGTATAATGGAACTCCTCCAAAACGTTTAGCCAAATGTTTTCATCCCTCCTATACTCCCTTGTGCCCTAGATGGGTATGAATAAGGGTAGCAAATAGGGGGGGAAGTACTTCCTCTTTTGTCTTGATCCTGAAGAGGGTACAAATATAGAGAAGGAGATAAATCTATAGTGCATGAACACTTAAGTTGCCTTCGATATTGTTTCAAGATTAAGTCTCTTACATTTGTCTTCAAAGTTTTTAATGTTTCTAGCGAGATAACCCGTTTCGGAACCGGCAGATTCTGCACATGACGTTTCCCAATGTGGATGAACCGAGGCTGGAGGTCTCAGTGCGTTGTTTTTGCTATTTTATACGATTCGCCCGTCTTGGTTCAGCACAGTATAACATGAGTTTTTGAAAGCGTCGTGAGCTGAAACATAAATAAACTCGCCGGTTCGGACATTTATTCACTGTAAACACAAATGTATTGTGAAGCTAATCACGGTAAAGCTATCACATTGCAGATACAGAAAATGCTTTTTCCTATTTCGTTAAACAGGCCTATTCATCCCAGCTTCATATACGTAAATATTTAAAATTAAAATGCGATATTTGAAATTCTAACGGGGGTGAATATAAAGATTCCTGCCGTCTGAGATGTGACGCCGTATAGTCTGGTAGCTTCGGCCCGGTACCGGAGACTGAGCCGACCCAAGAGCAATTCTGGACGCTACGAAGAAGAGAAAATTTGTTTGCTCCTACCAAAAAAGAACCCCAGCCCATAGCCCGTCGCTCTATCGACTGAGGCTCACACTTTGGAGCGTTCGATAACTTCTACTGCATTATCTCGCAAACCGTTAAGTCTAACTGGAAACTAGTGAAAATGTGTTTTTCGCTCTATTCCAAAACTTACGTGGGGAATATCTGTCGCTCTGGTAAAACCTCAATATGTAGAGATTGCGCTCGAGAGGTTCTCACAGCCGTGGTTATGAAGAGTTCTAGTACTCTTCAAGTTCATGTAAATCTTCGTGAAAAGTATCCATTATTGTAGACACTTTTAGTAGAACTCCCCAATATCAGTGGGGCACGCGGTTGGTCGAGGCACTATGCTACAAGCAGAAAGGTCGCGGATTTGATTCCCGATGAGGTCATTGGATTTCTTTCAATTTACCTAATCATTCCAGCCGCACTATGGCCGTGAGGTCGACTCAGCCTCTAACAGAAATGAGTACCAGGAATATTTCTGGGGATAAAGGGCGGCCGGCGTGTAAGACTGACAACTTTACCGCCATCTGTGAGCCGATTTTCTAGAGACGTCTCACAACCCTATGGGCCTTCACGGCCTACTACAAGGATAGTTTACCCCATTGACGTTGCATTCAGCGATACTTGAGTTATTCTATTCGGACTGACGGACAGACACAGCGAAGATAACGGGCACATCCTTGTAAAGTTTCGATGCGAAAGTGCCAAAAAAGAAAAGAACGAAAGAAGAAAGTGCAGGAGAACCGGCAGAGCCCAACTAATCCCTCCTTGCTAACAAGAGAATGACCGCCCAAAGTAACCCTCAGTCAGCATGCTCACTGGCCCAAGAAATTGGTCTCCATTCGGGTGGAACCCCCCCCCTCCCCAATTCCGACTTCATCCTCACGGTCTTCATTATGATTACTCTCTCTCACTTCCAATTCGTTTTCCGTCTTTGTCTCTTCTCTTCAGTCTTTTGACAGTAACTTTCTGTGTTTTCATTTACCGATGCTACACCAACTAATTGACGCTAGTAAGGAGGTTGGTCTGGAAGTACACACAGAGAAAACTAAGAATATGTTGCTGTCTCGTCACCAAAATGCAGGGCAAAATCATTACATAAAGATAGGAAACAGATGTTTTGAAAATGTAGTACAGTTTGAATATTTGGGAACAACGATAACAAAGAAAAATTCGATTCATGAGGAAATTAACAGGAGATTGAACTCGGGTAATGCTTGCTACCATTCAGTAAAGAACCTTTTGTCTTCTCGTCTGCTGTCCAAAAACATAAAAATTAGAATATACAAAACCATAATTTTGCCTGTAGTTCTGTATGGGTGTGCAACTTGGTCTAAGACATTAAGGGAGGAATATAGACTGAGGGTATTTGAGAACAGGAGAATATTTGGTCCGAAGAAGGATGAAGTGACAGGAGGTTGGAGAAAACTGCATAATGAGGAGCTTCATAACTTGTACTCTTTTCCAAATATAATTAAAATGATTAAGTCAAGGAGGATGAGGTGGGCAGGGCATGTAGCACGAATGGGAGAGAAGAGGAATGCATATAGGATATTGGTGGGAAAGCCAGAAGGAAAGAAACCACCGGGAAGACCAAGACGTAGGTGGGTGGACAATGGATCTTAGTGGGATAGTGTAACCGTACCACTGCCATGCAACCATTTAAATGAAATTAAGTTTATTAGTTAAAAATTTTAATTGTTCCACAGTGGGATGCAATGAACAAGTGCAGTGAGACATATGTCTATGCTTGCATGTAAGAGTTAGCGTATTCTCACACGTGCAGTAGAACAGGACGAAAATCGTCGAAATTTCTTAGAATTTTTACTTGAAAGTGTAACTACAGAGCATTTTGTGAATTCGATGCTTGACAGCTTGTGCATGTCATAACTTAAAAGGAGGGAGTTTTAAGAACCCAAGCCAAGCTTAACATTTGTCAAGATTCTGACAGGAAGTACGCTGGAGCTCAGAAACCTAAACTCCTTGTAATTCTTAAACAGAGTGGAGGAATAGCTAATTAAGATACTCCTATTTTTCAAATGTAACCAATCACTAAAATTTAAGGGTATGACAGAGACAAGACGCTGATGGACCAAGGACCTGACAGTTCAAAAGGAAGTCAGTTGTCGAAGTTAGTTACACACTGGATCTCGTGGAAACAAGACGTAAAAGTTACACACGGGCCCTTGAAGAAACAAGACGTAAAACTAGTGTTAGTCACTCACCGCTATCTTTGTATACAGAAGTATACTGGTGTTAGTCAGTTGTAAGATATAACAGGTAAGACTACAAGCATAAAGTGTTGTGAATCAGAGAAAGTTATATGCAAAGTTAAGCAAGTTGAAAGAAAGATTAAATTGTGTAATAAAGGGCATAAATGTTTAACAATAAACCATCGAAACTTGATATGTGTGTGTGTGTGTGTGCCGACAAATAAGCTAAAGTTACTGATCTGAAGTTGTATTAAGAAGTGGCTCAGCAAGTGTTCAACAATAATAAATCAACTAAATTTGATACGTGCTTGTACAGGTTTGTGCTCATTCCTGCTTCGCTGGGTTGTGGCCCGTTCAAGGCTCTGAGATAGAGACCCTCAGCTCTACCGAATCAACAAACCTCACCTCCTTATAAATTAAACAACCCTGAGATAAAATTTAGTACAAGAAAGACGTATCTATAGGTGCGGCCAACGTGAGTGGGCGATGAGTATAAACAGAGTTATACAAAGTCAGGTAATAGTTTTGTTAAAATAGGATGCGATGGTATTGATTGGAGTAATCTGGCTGAGGATAGGGACCAATGGAGGGCTCTTGTGAACACGGTAATAGACCTTCGGGTTCCATAAAATGCTGGAAAATTCGAGGAGTCACATTAATATTCCTCGGGAGCTGAGACAGAAGACGGACCACGTTCTTCCACATCCTCTTAATCCCTTCAGCGTGCCGTAGCTCATCGCAACTCCGACTGACTCATTTACGAACTGTGCTATAATGAAGATCTATTTCATCTTTCCGTCAACAAAACATCCTTTGTTTTCAAACACTGCCGAAGGATCTGCAGTTTCCACTCCATTGGTATATTCTCAGATCGGTAACCACAGGCAAGACGAGTCCACCCACCCCAGAACTTTTAGATTGGTTCAAGATTTCCTTATGGTCTCTTTCTTTGTGTCTTCTTAAGACACGTTGGCCAACGGCGGGACGAGAGGGCGGTGGGTGGGGGGTGGGGGCAGGCGGTGAAGGCTTTTTG
>NW_019723317.1:248866-269493 GCF_002891405.2 Cryptotermes secundus | reverse complement strand
CAAAGGAGCGTTGGATGATAGTAAATAAGGCCGAGCGGGGTGGGACGGGGGTTGGGGTGGACGTGAAACTCCCAGACTTTGGAGAATCTATGTTTAAAAGATCGATGAGTTCATTCGAGACGATGATTGAATAAGTGAAGCGATTGCATTGGAGACTGGTTACAAGTTTAGTCAAGAAGACGTCCGGGGGAACAAAGGAAAGTACTACAACGAAGTGGTCAAACAAGAATATATTTATAAGGGACTTCCCGGCGCTGAAGCAACAGGAACTGTTCGCTCTAGTTTGCGTTCTCGAACAATTTTATCCCTCACAGTTTTCATGCCCATGTATTAAGAAAGTAATGTAAACGGTGAAACTGTCCCCGTGCTTAATTAATTAATCAAGTTTATGTTGTCCTGCGTGGGTCCTGCGTGCCTTGCGACAGGGCTGATCCCCCGTCCAAGGAGTCCTACCGACTCTATAAAATTAATTCCGACGGGTATCAGGTCGGGGAGCATAATACGAAAGGTAAAAGAAGAAGAAGAAGAAGTGGGGGAGGAGGAGGAGGAGATGGGAGAGGAGAAGAACAAACCAATTCATAGCAATACAACCATTAAATCTGGTGTGGAGGGAATGTCACTAATCTAGTTCAATGCTTCGAATCATGGCAGTATAGCCGAACCATGTAATGTGATCGAAATTCCACTAGAAAATATATTCAGATATTTTACTTTCATTTTTAAATTTATACTAGAGTTATCGTCCTATTTAGGGGCCTCCGTAGTCCAGGGGTAACGTTCCCACCTCATGACTCAAGGTACGCGGGTTCAAACCCGGCGGAGGTCGTGGAATTTTTAAGGGCGGAAAAATTCAGGGAACAAGTCCTCCGGGAGGGACTTTAAGCCGTGGGTCCCGTGTCGTAGATTTACGGCGCGTAAAAGATCCTGATTTCTCTAGGAGACCTCTGAGCAAAATTATTACGCAAGTTTCCAACGCCTCTGGTAGATGGGGGAAGTATCAAGGTACCGACGGCCGACCTCGTCGGCTGAACGGGGCTGATAGCAAGCACCGGTACCGGTAGGGTATGGCGACAGCAGAAATTAAAGGGGGACACACAATGGACCAATAATTGGTCTAAGTGCATGGGGAAACCCACCCCCTCTAATAATAATAATAATAATAATGTCCGATTTGACACTCGAAAATACCACGCGCAGTTGAAGAATTTTGAGCGCACAAATGAATTCTTTAAAAAAAGTGCCCTTGTGAAAGGTCGTGTTGTGTTAGCTTAAGCTAGTGTTAAATGCATTCCGTGGGTTTGTGCCTCGCGAGGTTGCTCCACGACGCTCACTTCATTGGATCTGGTTGTCATGGCAACACTGACCACTGCGCTTTGCCAGCACTCCACCAGTTACATAGACTGGTTCGAATTAAGATAATAATAGCGCGTTTCATTCAGGAGGCCGCTCGGAGATCTGTCCGTGTTAGGAACAGTGTTTCATAAGAGTACAGTTGCCACATCAGCCACAGTTAAACTCGCGCTCAAATCGGAAATGTATCTTCACGAGCGATCTTTGTGGCTTGAAGGCTATTTGGCCGGAGCATGTAGCTGACCACTCACCCTATACCCCAATTCCTCCACATGTCTTCACGGCGTGGTATTTAATTAATTAAGCAGAGGGACATATTTTCACGAATGGGGGAGTAGAGGAATGCATATAGCATATTGTTTGGAAAGCCAGAAGGAAAGAGATCAGTGGGAAGACCAAGACGTAGGTGGGTGGACAATATTAAAATGGATCTTAGAGATAGAGGATGGGCTGATATGGATTGGATTGATTTGGCTCAGGATAGGGACCAGTGGAGAACTCTTGTGAACACGGTAATGAAACTTCGGATTCCATAAAATGCTGGGAAATATTTCATAGCTGCAGAATTGGCGGTTCCTCAAGAAGGGCTCAGCTCCGTAAGTAAGTAAGTAGGGTCATATTTACATTTCACTAATAATAATAACAACAACAATAATGTCGAGTAGGTTGGTGTAACGCTAAGATTCACGACTTGTATTCGGGAGCTTATCGGTTCGAATCTCCGCCCGGACACCGGTTATCCTGATTAGGTTCTATTGTGGCATTATTCCTCAGTCCCTTCAGGCAAATCCCGGGCCGTTACCTTGAAACAGGCTACGAACACCTCCTTCCTTTCCTTTCCAACTCAACATTCAACAGCAACAGGACACTCTCCCTGCTCTATCTGCAAGGGCCGAGTACCAACCCGGAAACAGTATAGCGCTGAGCTGGACAGCCTCGTCCTGCTGTTGCAATTGATAGACAGGGGAATCGAGGTGGGGTCATTGTGTACAGCCACTTTAAGCCAGCTGAAACTAATTGGACGGCTTCCCATCAAACATATCTCGTGTTGCACCTGTCGCCAGATTGCGTTTCCTGCACCAGCCTCCTCGCTCACACTTAGCTATCCCTCCACATTTGGGATATGCACCAGACTACGAGGAAACACGGTTCGATTCCTGGCAGAGGGAGAAGTCTTTATATTCTCAGCACCCAACGGGGCTCTGGGGCCCATCTAGCCTCCTTAAAATTGGTTACAGGGCGACTATTTCTTCTTGGGGCAAAACAGTCACGGCGTGATGCTCGCTACTTATCTCCATCTAGTGCCGAAGTTAAGAATGTATGAAGCTATACCTCCACTTCCCTATCCGTCTTCATGGCACAGGGTCAACTCTACTCCGAGGAGGGTTCTTCTTGAGAAGCTAAGAGTCGCTCAGCTCTTCCTTACATTTTATTGGACGGAAAGGTTCACTGCCATCAGATTTCAGATTTTCATGACGGCACATACTCGTACAGGGACAACCCATACGACCAATAGTCAACTGGACAAACTGCCCGGCTTATAATCTAACTAAACACTTAAACACAATATTAACAACTGCATTACAACTACCTAATGCTTTTAATGTGAAAACCACTAGTACACTAGCACACTCATTACAACGCTTTGAAATAAATAAAATTACACAAATGAGTTCTTTCGATATAGAAAATATGTATACCAATATCCCCATAAAGGAACTCTTCAATATTGTTGAAAATATTATAGCTAAGAAACAAAACATTTCACATGAAACAAAAATCGAAATTAATAACCTACTAAATATAACGCTAGAACAAAATTATATTGAACATAATGGCAAATAGTTTAAACAAAATGAAGGTCTTGCCATGGGAGCACCAACTTTAGCAATTCTTGCCGAGGTATTTATAAAATACCTCGAACATACAACTATCATTGATATTTTGACGAAATACCAAATAATAGATTATTATAGATAAGTTGACGATATTTTAATTATTTATAATTCCCTTATAACTAACATTGAAAATACTTTGTATGAATGCAAAAATATCCACCCTAATATCAAATTCACAGTGGAGAAAACAATAAATAATAAGATCAGTTTCTTACATTTATCCATCAAGAAAACACACGAAAAGCAACAACTAGGAATCTATCGAAAAACTAAAACTACTGATCTAATCATCCACAATGATTCATGTCACCCATTTGAACACAAAAAAGCTTATTCTTAATCGACTGAATCAATATCCCCTTTCGCATAACAATAAAAACTTAGAAGAAAACATTGTTAGAACCATATTAAATAGCAATAACTACCCACTAAATACCACACAACTAACACAAAACCCTCCACAAAAAGTACTACGCAAAAGAGAAATGGAGCACCTTTACCTATTTCGGCCATGAAATCAGATCTATTACTAAACTTTTCAAGAATACTGAAGTTGGTATCTCATATAAGACAAAAAACAATATAAACATCTGTTAAAAATAATTGATGACAGAAATGATAAGTATAATCTTAGTGGGGTTCACCAACTACAATGTACTAATTGTCCATTATAATATGTAGGACAGACCGGACGTACCTTTAAGGTCAGATTCAGAGAACACACACGAGACATAAAAAATAACGGACAAAGCCCCAGATTTGCTCAACATATATTGGACACCACACATGAATATAGTACGATAGACAAAACATTAGAAATTCTATATATCGGCAAGAAAGGCCGAACCTTGGATACATATGAAAGATTTCACATTTAGGAAATCATAAAACTAAATTTTCACCTGAATGAAAATTTTACCGTAATGTTTAACCCTATATATGATGTAATCATTGACATATATATAAAACATAATATACAGTCATACCCCTCCCCCCTTCCACCACTTCCACATATACCTTATCTCTACCTCCCACCCTTGCATCGACTTTTAACATACATCACCAAATCAGTCGCTGTTTACATTCCCTACAGAACGGACAATACTTTGTAAGATGAGGTACCGACTAAATAATAAGTAAATAATACACTATAGCTTCAATACAAAATCAGTTGTTGATTATAACAAAATTTAATATTATTACTTTCATCTCATTTTCAGATTAACATTAATATTACTACATCTATATCACGAGCCTCCAAAACAGTTTATTATATATATACAAAATATAGAATACCCAATTTGTCCGTGGGAACACAACAAAATCACAAAACCAACGACTGACTCGATGATATAAAGCATCACTCGAAGAATTTTATTCTTGTTTTATAACTTTTGTTCTATATAATCTAATTTATTATATTCTTACGCCAAGTATTTGAATATAATTAATATTATTGTATCCAATTTTATTAGCACTGCAATTCAGTGGTGTACATATGTTAGCCATGTAGTTGCCTGATGATGGCTTCTAATAGCCCAAATATGTAGCAGAGCCAAACTACGCACTGACCTTAATATAGTTGTGCTGTGACGGTTTTAATAAAGAAATTGTATATATAGGTATGGCCTTCTGGGATGTGGTGCCATGTAGTCTGATAGAACTTCACTGACGTTTCGGAGTAGTGTGCTTTCTTCAACTTCGGAGTAGCTACGAAACACCCGAAACGTTGTGAGCTATCTGCCATACTACACATTAAGACAGAATTCCTTAACTTTCGCGAACCATAAATTGTGGAAAATTCTTGACTTGCTGAGCGACCATTAGCTTCTCCAGAAGGACTGTGCTCCCAGCAGTTGTCCGTTGCTAGTCTGTATGAATGGTAAACTGGAAAGAATTTATAAGGAAGTGGTGGTGGCCTAATATAAACACTATCTCGGCATTTGCGTGGAGGAACTGATAAAAATCAGTTAACACTATCAGTCAGAATAGCAGGTGTCCCGGCCGAGATCTGAACCAAGCACATCCCAATACGAATCCTAAAGGTTACAGATACGCAAACCTGCACTTTTTCTGCATGAAATTGGTTGGGCTATTAGCACGATACTCTAACTTGACAATATTACGTGATGTTGGTGTAACGTTTCCATATATATCCATTTAAATGCCTAACTTTATGATGACTGGAAAGATAAACTCGCGTGTAACATGAGCTACTTCCATTCTTCAGTTATGAGTAACAAAGGGAGCCGACAGAATGGAGATTATTGGCGTGCGGTAAGCAAAACATGCCGTAATAAAAGGCAGCAACACCCCCCGGAGTGCCATCTTGTAAGAGATACGGACCAATCATAAGTCGGGGCTGGAGGGGTGCATTAAGTAAGGACCTCACAGCATGGGATCGGCCATTATTGTCTGCCACTACAGTAGCAGCCCCAAATAATTATCCGTACACACAGCCCGGGGTCCAAAACTATTGTCAACACATCAAATTGTAGGCAAGAATATGTCCGGATTAATCCGCAAGAGCGGCAGCATAAATAGCTCAATCAGTTGGCGAATAAGCTATAGTCTCGACAACAGAGGGATCGGGGTTCGATTCCCAGCAGGGGAGGTGATTTATCTGTTCTCTACAGCGCCCAACCCGGCTATGAAACCTACTCAGCCTGCTAACCATTTTTGGGTAAAGCAGCGTAGGCATGAATCTGAAAAGTCAGTGTCGTGGTTAAGAACGCGCGGAGCTATTCGTCTATTATCCCATACGCCTTAATGGTGTGGTACAAGTACAATATTATTAGGGAGTCGGGATAGCTCAGTCGGTATAGCGAGGGGCTTGATGGCTGGGGTTCGATTCCCGGCAGAGGCAAGATTTTTCTCTTCTCTAGAGCGCCCAGACTGATTCTTGGGCCCTCACAGCCACCTATGCAGTGGGTGCCGGGGGGAGATTTCACCGGGAATAAAGCGGCGGGGGCGTGAAATTAACTCCTAACCTCCATCTAGTGCCGAAGTCAAGAATGTAGGAGCTATACCTCCATTGCCCCATGCGTCTTCATAGCATAATTAAGCACAGGGACAATTTTACTTTTTTGCAACATTACTAGAAGGCTGAAAGGGTACATAGATCACGAAGGTGACGCCGTGCAGCCTTGTATAAAGCGCAGTGATTAGTTCTGACGAACTACATTACGTGACTCTTTTCCTAAGGAGGCGTAACTGCAAGTAATTTAGTGGTCTCTGCCAGTAGCATTGGTGAAACACAAGTCTGAAATGTACCTCAGATTACAAGTATTTCAGTCACTGTGTAAATATACATGAAAACATGGCTTCCAACGTTACATAAATATAGAATGTCCGGATGAAAGGTATCCAAAATAAGATCATTATATGTCAGAACGAATTTATTATACAAATTAATAGGTTAAACCATTACCAAGGGAAACTATCAACGATTTTTTCTGCGTATATATCTTTCTCAGTACACTTAAATGTGGGCTCCCTTGGCTGTGGCACGACAAATATCCAGGCTTGAAGCATGTTTGGTGTTACCCTAGCCACAGCCTCCATTATGCGGGCTTTCAGATGTTGAAGGTCGTTGATCTTAACCTGGTAGACAATGCTCTTCACATAACCCCACAAGAAAAAATCCACTGGGGTTAAATCTGGCGACCTAGGAGGCCAAGCGATTGGTCCACATCTGCCAATTCATATCCCAGCCATCTCTCTGTCCAACTGATTCCTAACATGGTGGCAAAAATGTGACGGCGCATGCACGTAAGCAGGGCATGAAAACTTTCAGAGTCTTCCTCTCCGATGACATAAACCGGATACGTGTATGACAATTAGTTTCCGAGATATACATTTTTTATTTTGGATACCTTTCATCCGAACAATCTGTATTGATTATAACACACGGGTAGCTTATAACGCGTGTACCGAGGCTCTGCCCAGAAATATGAGTTCTGTGGGGGGNCCAATGTATTAGCTTCGTCGTGTTCGTCTTTCCATCTCTCCGCATGCAACAACCGGAGAACAGCGGAAAGGATTTTAGTGAAATTTCATGATAGGACGTTGTACTCAAATTTATCCATAAATTCTGATTTTAATTAAACCCCGACAAAATAAAGACGATTCACGAGCTTCAGCGCACATCTTGAGAGGAACTCGCTGAACCGAACTCGGTCGGTCGACTCATATAGCCTCGGGGCGGAACCACAGAGAACGCCGCTTGCAACACCACCTCCTCCACTGTTGCGTGACGTCACCGCGTACGTGCTTACCCAACTGCTCCATAGCAACGTCTGGATGGGTCGCATCTCGTATCGTGACAATTCCTCCACTTTTGCTTGGGAGTATTACCTATCAACGGCTGTTTCTCTGGATCCGCAGTTATTGCTTTGAGCAAATACGTCACAATATATTCTTTCACATTTCCGCTATGCGCCTATTAGAACTGTCTAAAACATCTCTGAGAGTACGCCATGTCTTGAGCATACAACCTCATAGGAGAAAAGTCCTACGTGTTCAACGAAATTTTCTGTGTAATTTTTTTTTCATGTGCTGAAAATGGAATCTAAAAATTTTCTAATTATGATCTCAAGATCAAAGTCACTATTTCACGATCTCAGAGAGAGTGATAGACGCATATGGATACAATGGTGGAACAATAATCATTATGTCTCAACTTATCGTAAAGGTGAATGCAAAGCTGTTCCTGTGCTCAATTAATTAAACAATGTACCATGAAGACATAGGATTCAGTGAAGGTATAGCTCCACCATTCTTGAGGTAAGTGGTCAGCTTCACTCCCCGGCCACTTTATCCCTGGCATCCATTGGACAGGAGTCTGTGTTGACCTCAAAGCCTGTCTGGTTATTGTGAAAAAAAAAATGTTACACTGCAGGGAATCGAGCTCGGACCATCCAGCTCGTATCCCGTCGCTATCACGACTCCTTAACTTATCTATGTTATAGAATTAATAATACACCCCTCGATTTCCTGCATAAACAGGTTAAAAAGTTAAGCTTGTGTTCCGTGTCATGATTAAGTGAAGGATAATCGTGTCCTTTGGACATGAATTCGGCTCTAGTTCTACTCAATGTTCTCCCTCGTCCTATCCTTACATCTTGCTTCTACATCTCCCTCCATTTCACGGTCGAGTGTCTGTCTATTTCTAAATCACTCTCAACTTATCCGGCACTTGAGATGCACTACATACGCCTGGTCGTACGACAATGAAAGAGAGACACTTGAGAGTCGGAAGGCCACTCTATCTCGCATTATTTCCTTTGCATTCACCATCATGTTAAAAGGCAACTGTTGCAGAGAATTGAGGGGGAAGTCACCCTGAATATTAGAACAAAAAAGCTACATATTGAATGACGTATCAACAATGTTTAGTTTCAACAATAATGCGCGTGTTGGTATTCATAACTTATAATGATGCATGGACAATAATTTGTTGTGAGAACTGGTTGACAGCGAGGGAAAATTTATAATGGATATGTACTGAATGGGAATAACAGCTATTCGTCATTCTTCATTACCAATAATTTGCGGTTAGTCACATGTATTTGTTGTTTGAATGTTAGAGACATTTGGCACAGCACATTGATGGAAACTAGATACAGCTTCCCGTAATCCCATACGATAACATGCATTTGTATGCGTCCCATGCATGTATGTAGGTGTACAGCCACAATGTGATGCAAAAGGACGTGATCTAAACGATATTTTAAAAACGAAATTGCTCAAATTCAAAGAATTTTCGCTTCCCTTTGGAGTCCAGAATCTGTACCGGTGGCTCTCTCCCATAGGGTAAAGCGGCCGGATAGTGAAACTGACCTTATAACCAAAGTTAGGAATGGGATCAGCTACACGTTCAGTCCCACTCTTCATGGGACTTCATCTTACATTTTAGCCCACTTTCCTCATTTAAGAAAAAAAGTCAGGTTTATGATATCACTTTGTTGTCTGTGTGTCTGTGCTATTTTTCCCTTTATATTTGCTAAACAACGTCCCGGTTGCTAGGCAACAAATACACGTGCAACAACAGAAAAAATTTGGACGTGTCTTTTTCTATGTGGTCCGTGTAATATCACGGGAAAGACGCCGATTCTTTTGTGATTTACTGAACTAGCGCTTTAATTTTTTTTCGTGGCCTGTAGTCGGCAAGCAAACTATACCGACCGAGCGATCGCCGCTTGTCGGCGAAGTTACTACCAACTTTAGAGGATAGAGGGTGTCGCGTGGTCAGCGCAACGAATCCCCATGGCCTTTAATTTCGGTTTTCAAGACCGGAATTTTAACCATCAGTCTATGGTTTTCTCCCCGATGTAAAAGACCTAGTCCCGTACCCATACATACCAGAGGTAAAGTTATACAGTTATGATTGGAGGCCATGTTAATGCAGTCATTAAAGCGACTGAGTCACGTTCAGTACGGCCTCTTGAGCTGCCCATTGCTCGTAGCCTTCCCATACAAGAGAGAGCCATTGTTCTTCTCATGACCAATGACGTAGAAAACGCGCTATGACGCGCCACATGTTTGTGCAAGAACAAGAAGTGGCACAACAATGGGACACAAATGGAGATTTTAGGGACATTTGATGCCACCGTCTGATAGCATTCAACAGATTGATTCGTGTTCAGGGGTGTCCACTGCAGATGCTTTGTTTGAACATCTCGAAATACTTTCAACGCCTAATCTCTCATATTCAATCAGGATATTTCCTTGTGCACCGCGTCATGAAGAATTATGGGATAGTGGAGGTATAGCTCCATTCATTCCTAACGTCGGAACTTGATGCAGGTGAGTAATCAGCCTCGCGCTGCGGCCAATTTACTCGCCAAGGAAGAGCCCACAGTAACCTCTGTGGGTATCAGTGCCGCTCTGCAATATACACTGTGGAAGGAAGACAGATTTATTGGCCTTGCCGAGACTTTAATCTTGATTTCTCGGTCATGTGACCGAAATCTCCTTCTTCCTTAAAGTACAATAAGTGATTCCAGCCAATTTAAATGCGCTGAACTTCAGTATGCCGAACTTGAAAATGTCGTAGGTGTACTGTATCACTCATAATTTTCAAGCTAACGGAAATCGAAAGTGTCGTTATACAGAGTGTCCCGCGATAAATCTGTCAGACTTCAGGTATGTTATCACATTAGCGATGTCGTTTTTAGGGTACAATATTACAGCAAAATATGTGCGATTCTCAACTGTTGTGGAGCCATTGCTGAAAACTGAGGAATGACAATTTAACACTTCATGCCAATTCTTTGTTGGATTTTGCATGTTTTCATACTTTTCAAAACAATATAATGTAGTTTTACAAAAAAAATACGCTAATTTTAGAACATTTTTGTGATCTTTGCGGAAAAACATTGAAATCGCCCAACTAAAGAAAGAAACAACGTTTCAATTACGGTACTTTTATTTATTTATTGCTTACCTAATGACGGAGTTGATAAATACGACTATAGCGTCTATTGGTAGGGCGATTAATGAATAACGACTTAGAAATTATGTGGAAGGAAGTGGTCGTGGTCTAATTTAACTAATTTTAAGCCACAATGGTTACTATAAGTACCACCTGCTTTAATGAGAATAACTTCTACATTCTGCCCACAGAGTGTATCTGTGTGTTCCATAAGATTCTCACAATAAACAGCGACTGTTTCCCTAAACAGTATTAACCAGTTGGGCTTTGTAGCGGAGACGTAACGTGTTTCCTATGAGGTACGAACTGAATTCTTAAGTGTCATTTAGGTCAATTTCATGCTTTGCCACATCCTAACACTTTACCCTTTCCCTTCCTAAAGCTTTACCTTCCCTCAAACTATCTCTACCACAAGAAAGAGCGGGCATTGCCTGGGAACCTTCAGAGCTGGAACATTTTTGTTCCCCTTCCGTACATTTGGATCTCTCACTACATCCCCCCCCCCCGGTCTCTTCACTTTCTATCAAGTTCATGCTTCAAAGAGGTGAGATTATTTTTTTTCCCCTTGGCACTACAGCCCGAGTGGGCCTAGGACTGCCTCCATGAACTTCTCCGTTCACTTCGGTAGTTGAGATATTATTCTGGCAATTTTCTGGAGGGGCTGTGGAAAACATAGAAGATCTCAGGATATTCAGTAAGCGGTTAGAGAGTTGAATCCAGGATCTCTTGAAAACGAAGAAAGCGTGCAGGCCGTTTGATAGCGATGGTGTAATTAGCTACAAAATTAAAATATGATGCCTTCTGTAGGGCACCACGGGCCTTAAATGCTATTTCATATAACTTATTACTTTATTCACATCTACTTTTTATTCCTCCGCGTCCCTTCTCCTCCTATATATATCCAATTCCTTCCACTCCGACTATTCCTGTTTGCCGTACATCACACAATCCCATGTCGTATCATTTTTCCATTCCTCTCTCTCTCTCTCTCTCTTTGTCTCTCATTCTCCTGCTTCTTTGGCCGCTCACCATCTTGTTTCTCCATTTCCCAAGGGGAATCCCCTCACGCCTTTGTTTCCACAATGCGACACTGTTTTAGAATTCTCTACCACGTTTTCGATTTGCTACCGCGACAGTGCGAAGGTGCCCACACTTTATGGTAAAAAGGGCCTAGGGCACACATTAACAAGATTGGAATGCAGTACACATATTTTAGAAGTTCTTTGAACCCGATTTTGCGCAGCTCATCAGCCCTTGCTTTTATTTAGCCTACGTGGAACGTCGCTGGCGAATGGATGACCCTACAGCTTCATAATCAGCAGATCCAGGGTTCAAATTTCGGACAGACACTGAGGTAGCCATGTTAGGTTTGAAGTTACTGTTCAATCCTGAAGATGGAACAATGCGTCCCTCCGGCACATCATTGAAATCCTACCGGACTACACAGAATCATGTCCCAGAAAATACTATTCTTCCATGGTTTTTCTCAATCCCTTAGATAAATTTTAATAAAGAAGGCCTCGACAGCTCAACCAATACAGTGACTGTACTACTGGCTGGAAGACCGGAGAATCGGGGCTCGATACCCAATTGGGGAGCATATTCTCCTCTTCACTGATACCTCCAGACCGACTTTGTGACCCTCCCAGTGGGTAAGTGGACTTTCACCGGGATAAAACGCTCGGGTTGGGCGCTAAAAATTAAAAAAGAATGGAACTTTTCCTCCATAAGAAGGCGAAGGCTAATAGTGGACTGTAGTGCCTAGTCATTTACCTTACTAAAGACCATCTTTCAGTATCTTTAAAAACTCATTCCCAGTGGACGTTACACATCTTGTGCAGTTGAAAAATGTCGTTAAATAGGCCTAACGTAAAAAACAGCAAGGTCCATCTACTTAGTTCTACTGACAAAGGCTTAGGTTATTTAACGGTACGGAAAAAGTTATACACATCACAATGGTTCAATGACAGAGTGGAAATGGTGAGGATGGAAGCATCCGTGGTCTACACGGGACACTCTTCACGGTCATGAAATACTGGACCACACAAAATTCCCGCAATTACTTAGTCAACTGATAGACTGTCGCCTTGTGAAGAAGAAAATACGCTCTATCATAGAAACTGTTACTTGATTAGCTCAGCATTTGCATGGACGTGCTAAGGAAGACCATGGAAAACCTCTGGACAGTTAACCACTGAATCAAGAATCGAACCCTGAATCTCCCGAATACAAATCGACATTCGGTTTTAGTTAGTTCAAAGATTTACAGACAAATTCTGGCCATTTCCCAAAATTCATAAACGAGTTTCAAAGTGCAGTGGTTCCTATAAGCTTGTTTGCCACCTGGTTTAACCTTTAATGACTGAATGAATGAATGCCAAATTGCTGTTGGCCTTCGCCAGTACAGTGTTTTTTGGTCCCTAGCCCCACGGGCTTATAGACTGAATTTATTCTAAATAATATATAAGAATCCAGTCCGTACGTCACAGGAAACACTACAGAGCCCAACCGGTTGATGCTGTTTAGGGAAACAGTCGCTGTTTGTTGTGAGAAACGTAAGGAACACATAAATACACTATGTGAGCATAACGCACAGGTGGTATAAATGGTAACCACTTGGCTTAAAATGGTTATCATTAAAAATCTCTAAGATTGTAGTCTAATTATGTGTTTCATATGAGTGTCAGAATCAACAGCGATTGGCCCCGTTACAGCATTTATCAATTTGCCTTCATAATGGAGTCGAGTTTTGTTTTGTGTGAGGTACGAACTGAATTTTTAAATATCATACAGAAGAAATTCGTGCTTGGAAGTGCTAATGCCGTTTTTGTGCTCACTTCTTGTTCTGTCCATCATTGGTCGTCCCTTAGGAACATGCCTCCCCCTCCCCTTCAGACCCGTGTATATAGCTAACCTTCATTTCGACACAAAATGGAGTCACAGTGCTATAGAGAGTCGAAATGATGTTTGTTTGTTGGCATGGAAACGCTGCAGAGAGAATGGACAGGAACGGTATTCCATTTCAGACACTAAATGGAAAAGCTAGAAACTGAAGCCAAAAGCTGTCAAATATGTCGTTTCGTGAGGCTTCTGCCGCGACAGCAAGACAAAGCCAATACCGAAGCATTCACGTTCAGTTTAAGGCAGAAGGGTACTTTGTTTTTATTATCAGAGATCTCTGCTTTTGCAGATCATGGGAGCCGGTAGGGGGGGGGGGCGAGCCAGGCATCTGCGCTCCCTCCTTCATTAAAAGAAAAATCAAAATTTTAAATTTAAGGAAGTATACCAATTATTACACACCAAAAAATTAGTATATTTATAAAACAAATCTTAAACCATTACACCTCATAATTATGAGCGGTAGACGTTCAGAGGATGTAACTAGTTTATTAGGAGTAAGCAAAAGTTTTGGCTTTACAGGTTTTGGCCATTAGTGGTCATCCTCAGAAGGCATAGGCAGTGTTATAAGGGAACTACTTTACATGTGTTGTTGCTTGAACACAGGTTGTTAGGATAGTATCACAGAGGGAATTAATAGAAGTTACAGGAAATAAAAATACAAATTTTCCCCCGTACGTAATTAATTAAGCACTATGCCACGAAAACATAGGTGCGAGTTGAAATATAACTCCACCATTCTTGACTTCGGCACTAGATGGTCAGTAGTCAGCTTCATGCCCCGGCAGCTTTACCCTCAAAGAATGAGCCCTTAGTACCTACTGTATAGGAGGCTGGATGGGACCCAGAGCAGATACGGACGCTGTGGAGAGGAAAATCTTGCCCCTTCCGGGAATCGAAATCCGGCCCTGCACCCCTTTGCCCATCACTGCTCTGACTAAGCTATCCAGATTCCAGGAGTCATATAAATTAAGACAATATAGTTAAAACAGTTAAGAAGTCTTGCTGAGTTGTCAGAACAAAGCAATGTTAGCTTTAGTTTCTGCTGCTGGGTACGTGGAATACTGTGAGCCATCAGTCCGTCTGTCTGAAGTTGTGTGTGATCCAGTGAAGTACTGATCCCCATTAGCCCTTTCAAGACAGTCAAAGTCAAAGTTATGTTACGACAGTCAGTCGGCCAGTCTGCCTCGGTGTCAAGCACCCATCTGGGGCCCAAGACCAGACTTTCATTACTGCCAGACAGTTGCGGGTTTGTGGATGTGAGGCGCCCTTTCTGACGAGAGGAAGGATCTATCGTTTACAATTGTTGCTGGTCATCGCCAGGGCAGTCATATCTGACAAATTTCCACTACTATTACTATAATGGTTAATTATACACAGGAACCACAAGAAGTAATTGTTCTGTACAGGCCCGCGGCCAGACATAGGCTTGACTCAAGACTGGTTGCACCCAACAGGAGAAGGCCGTAAATTCACTCTCTACAACTTACTCCGGTAACTTTGTGCAGAAACTGTCCGTTCTTCGGTTTCTCTCTAACTGCAACAGTAAGTCCTGTCCTCACTCCTAGGCAACCCAACTCTCCTCTTTAAAGACTGAATTTCTTATAATGTATAAAATCCAGTCCGTACCTCACAGGAAACACTACGTCCCCTCTACAAAGCCCAACCGGTTAATGCTGTTTAGGGAAACAAATGCTGTTTATTATGAGAACCGTACGGAACACACAAACAAGCTCTTGTGGGGAGAATGCAAAGTTATGATGTGTTAAAGGAGGTGGTACATTCAGTAACCAATGGACTTTTAAAGGGTTAAACTACTCACACTTCATGGACTTCAACTAAAGATTTATGCACGAAAAATTGTAATTGCTTTTCAAACATATCGCTGTTCTATCCTGAATGCAGTAGGGCGATTACTAAGAGTGGCGTTAAACGGCTTAAACTTAAGTTTGTAAGCAAATTATTTGACTCTCTCTTCCCCTTCCGCTTTTTTGGAAAAGTTCCTTGATTCTCGCATGCTGAAGACAATGTCCTCAAACGAAGTGAAGGCGAAGCAAGCAGTAGTGATAAGTGACTGACCTTGATTATTGTACTCTACATTTAGGGATAATCGACAACGGAGAGATTATTCCGAGAACCACGTCGATGTTTTCAGCTTACACAGTACGTACGGACGGACCTTAATTAATTGCCTCGCCTTCCATTCGTTGGAGGATAGTAGGTAAATATCAAACTACATGACGTCACACCCCAGAAGACAGTAAACTTCACCTCTCTCTCTAAACAGGGCATCGGGACAGGGACGGAGCGACAGAAGGCTGGATGAAGTTCCATTGTAGAGGAGTTTCATAGTTTGAACTAGCCGCCAAATCAAGAAGGATGAGAGGGGCAGCCGAGGTAGCACGCGTGGGAGAGAATTTCATTAAGAATTTGGTAGGAAACCTAACAGAAGGAGACCGCATGGAAGATCTAGGCGTAGATGGGAGAATACTGTGTCGTATGGGCATATTGAAGTAGACCTTAAAGAAATAGGATGGGAGGGTGCGGACTCCGCTTTTGCAGGGGTCAAGAAAGGTGAAACTGCATGTTTACTCACCCATTTTTCGCTTAGTGGGGGGTGGAGTCCAACTGGGTCCACTCGGCACGGCGGTCAATGATTGGTCTATTTTACCTGCCCCGGATGATTATGATGGAGAATTTTGGTGGAATGAAGATTGGCAGGAGAAACTGAAGTACTTGGAGAAAACCTGCCCCAGCGCCACTTTGTCCACCACAAATCCCACCTGACCAGACCAGGGATCGAACCCGGGCTGCCGCGGTGGGAAGCCAGCGACTAACCGCTTGAGTTATGGGGCGGCCTTTCACTCATCCATACGTGCTTAATTAATTAGGCGTAGATGCAACATATCCTTTCACATTTTTGGGTGTGGATTTGCTTAATCTGGCTCAGGTTTGGGACAAGTGGCCAGCTCCTGTGACACAGTAACAAACTTACGAGTTCCACAGAACGAAGGAGTTCTTTTGTCTAGATGAAGAGCTATTACTATCTCATGGGATGTGACGCCATGTAGCCTCGAAGTTTGCCGACGTTTCGGAGGATCGTACTGCCTCCATTTTCAGGCTCGAAGGGTAAGCAATCAACAAGCATAGCCATGCTCTACTATTCATTGTCACGTGGGCTAAGCAGATATATAATTAATTGACTGCCCCTTGTTGCAAGATACCGACCAACTGAGAGGCTAAATAAGTAAGTGATTGGATAAATGACTTTGCAGTTCTAAGGAACTGACTGTGATGCGCTAATTGTTGGGATTTTTGTTCTAATTTCTACTAAGCGTTTAAAATTTTCATGAGATGGGCTGGGCATGTAGCAGGAATATGGCGCAGAGGAAGTCATATAGAATATTGGTTGGAAATCCAGAAGGAAAGAGACCACTAGAACGACCAAGAAGTAGGTAGGTGCATAATATTGAAATGGATCTTAGCGAGCCAGGATGGGGTGGTATAGACTAGATTGATCTGGCTCAGGTTAGGGACCAGTGGAAAGCTAATAAATCTTCGGGTTCCATAAAATGTTGGGAAGTTCTTAAGAAGTTGCAAAATTTGCGTCATCTCAAGAAGGGTTCAGCTCCATAGAGTTAGTTTGTTTAACATTTCCGAAGCAGTTTCTTTGCATAAATTTCATGTGCATTCCTTGGTTCTCCCTACTGCGTGTATCAGTGAGGTGGGAGCCCTGTACCAGTCTGGCTGTCACGTGGTTCTGTGACAAAGACCATTAATTTCAACTGTCATAAAGCATATTTTCACGCCCCGTCAAATCGCCACTCCATTTGCAAGTAGATCTGTAAACACTCTGACACCAGCAATCCAATCCCGACGAAGCAGCGGGGTGAGTAATAGCCAGCATCCCTCTCTCTAACACACAGAGAGAAAGTTTGTTGCATTATCAGTAATAACTACACAACCGCGGGTGAAGCAATTTGCATAAATATTAAAACTTTTAAACCTCCACGTGCGCAATGGAGTGACACGAGGTTGGGTAGCGTTTCTCGTCTGTTCCCCACTGCTCGAATTTTCATGGAATTGCTTTAGCATGACAGTAAGACAGACAAACATAGATTCGTAGCTGATGTTAAGCCTCTTTGCCTCTGTATGGCGTAACTTCAGGGCAGATTCCTGATAATCCTATGCACTTATGCTCCGGTAAACAGTTGGATCTGAGGGAATTATAGACCTATAACTGTTGCAGACCATAATTCCGTAATTGTGCTGACCGGTATATCTGAGACGAAGAATAATATTCAGGGAAAGACATAGAAAATAAGAAGACATAGGAGGGGAAGAGGGGCACGCGGTAGCGTAGTTGGTTGGGGCATTTTGCTACAAGCCGGAAGATCGCGGGATCGAATTCCGATGAGGTCATTGAATTTTTTTCAATTTACCTTATCCTTCAAGTCGCACTATGGCCCTGGAGTCGATTCAGCCTCTAACAGAAATGAGTACCAGGTATATTCTTGGAATGTTCTTGGGGGTAAAAGACGACCGGCGCGTAAGGCTGACAACCTTACCGCCATCTATGAGCCGATTGTCTAGAAAATGTGTGAACCTCAACGTCTCATAATCCTATGGACTTCCACGGGCTGTTACAGGGATAGCTTTACTTTTACTTACTTACTTTACTTAGGAGGAGAAGAGAAGAGATAAAATAGAAAGAGGAAACGGTGACGAGGTAGATGAGGGAAAAATGGAAATTCAGAAGAGACAAGAGAAGAAAACGAAAAAAAAAGAGAGAAAGGAGCACGAAGAAGAGAACAAGAGTAGTAGAAGATGAGAGACAAACGAAAAGAGAAAGGAGGAAGTAGATAAGATGAAAATAAGGGTTGATTTGTTTCCACATTTTAACATATTTTCTATTTACTTTCTTTCATTTACTCTTCATTGCTTTCTTATTTTAATTCTAGTCCTTTCTTTTCTCTTTATTTTCGCACTTTTTTATCTCCTTCTATCATTTCTCTCATATTCTGTTTTGGTTGTTCCATCCTTACCATCTTCCCATCTTAAATTCTCTCCTTTGGTTCTTGATTTGCATTCTCGCATCTCTCATTCCTCGTCACTTCCTTTTCCCTTTGTGCCGCTCTTATCATCTTTATTATTTCTCTTCTCTCATTATTTCCGCGCTCTCTTATTTCTTTCTCCCTTATTTCTCCTCCTCTTTCGATATTCTTGTTTATTCCTCTCCCATCTATTTACTGTTCCCTTTTGGTTGTTTCAGCCTGTCACTCTTCCCATCTTACGTCCTCTCTTTATTTTCCTTTCCTCGTCTTGCTTTCTCCCTTCTTAATGAGCCCGTTCTATGTAGTAACAGGTAACTTGCTGAGAGGGGCTCAGTGCTGAGCCCTAACAAGATTCCATTCTCTTTCTGAGCCTGATACGACGTGAAAGCTCTTGGTGGGATGCGGTGGATAAAAATTGCCCCCCCCCCACCCCGGTTCCCAACTCATCCGCCCTTCTTCGGCAGAAAAATATGATCTTATTTCCTTCCAGTCTCTTAAAAACATCGTGTTCGATCAATTTTTCAGTTCTTGTCTCAGAATCTTATCTGCATCCCTTGTCTCTTAACTTCTTTCTCTCCTTGAGGATTTTGTTTCCTTTCAAACAACAAACTCACCCCCAGTGGCGGAAAATAAAGACACAGAAACACAGGTAGGTACAAATTAAATTAGCGTACCTGATATAATTACTGCGGTTAATTGATGGAGCGTGAAGTGGCTGGGATATGTAGCACGTATGTCGGAAGACACATACAAACGAAGTTTAAATCTTTAGACACCTGACAGAAAAATATTACTATGTAAGAATTGAGGTTTTCACTGCGGTAACTATGAAGAATTCCATCTTCTGGGATGTGGCGCCGTGTAGATCTGCAGACTGCAGCCACCTGCTCAAGCTGGTTACTCGCTCGCGGATTTTTCTACCTTGAAGATGAAGGCGATAGGTTCCTTCGAAACGTCGGTTCACACAAGATCTATACAGCGCCAAATCCAAGAAGACAGCATTCTTCAAGAAAATTGTATTTCGTTCGAAGTCCTAAACACAGACGGAAGTATAATATTAATATAAATTTTAAAGAATTTGAAAATCATCTCCCCCACAATAGACTCCGGTGATTGTTCTCTATGAACACGCAGCAGTATCCTTAAGGTTAGTGCGTTGGTTCTGCTGGTAGCATTTGGAAGCAGAGGGTTCCGCCGAAACGTCGGTATGCAGTGACAGAACACAGAAATTCACAGCCTGAGCAATCACCGCCATGGAAACCTCAAATCTAAGGTTCTCACAGCGGTGACTATGAGGAGCAGGCCTAATCTTCTACGCTGTGACGCCGTACAGTCTTGTGGAATGTCACCCACGTTGCCTTTTTCTTCTTTTTGGCTGTTTGCTTGTTACTCATCGACCTTGAAGATGGCGGAAGTATATATTCCTCCGAAACGTCTTACATCAGTGGGATTTGATGTCTTCAGGTGGGTGAAGATTTAGATTGACAACAATTTACCAGACTACACGGTACCACAACAGGAAGATCGCCATCTAAATAGGGGTATGAGTTCCTTTTTTTCACTTCATGCATTTTCTGAGGCTTCAAACACACAAAAATGCAGAAACTGTAACAAATAACTCACTGTTTGGTGCGGCGATGTTGAATCCATACAGTGCGAAGGCTTTCCGTTGGAGCCAGAGATCCAATTCCTTCATTTTCCTCAGTTCCTGAAATCAAATGTTGAAATATTAACCGCTGGAGCTACCTATGGAGAAGCCTGTAAAGCCCAGTCGGTATAGCGACAGGCTACAGGATAGACGGCCTAGGTTCGATTCCTGGCAGAGGCAAGATTTTTCTCTTCTCCACAACGTCCAGACCGGCTCTGGGACATACCCAGCCTCCTATCCAATGGGCACCGGAAGAGCTCCTTCTCCGGGCATAAAGTGACCAGGGCGTGTAGCTAACCACTCACGTCCATCTAGTGCCGAGGTCGAGAATGGTGGAGCTATAC
>NW_019723317.1:213866-243866 GCF_002891405.2 Cryptotermes secundus | reverse complement strand
CCGGCCTCCCTTTAGCCCTAGGAAGATTCCTGGTACTCATTTCTGTTAGAGGCTGAGTCGACACCAGGGCCATAGTGTAGCTGGAAGTAATAGTTCAATTTAAAAATGCAATGACCTTGTCGGGAATCGAACAAAGTGCCTCAACCAACTACGCTAACCTCAACACTAGCTGGAGGTGAGTGGTCAACTTCAGGCCGGGGAAAGAGCCGCCCGGCACCCGTTGTAGAGGAGGCCTAGCCGGCCGCAGAGTCGGTATGGGCGCTGCGGAGAATTTCTTGCCCCCTTTCCATAATGGAACATCGATTCCCCGGTCTGGCAGCCTACAGCCTGGCCAGTACCCGAATGCAAGTCACATCTGTCGAGGAGACATTAAAAGAATCGCCTGACTGGAAGACCTTGCTCGCTCGGGTGTGTGCGAGGGGGAGGGGGGTGATTGTTAACTTACAGGCGATAAGTGTAAGGACAAGTGTAAAGGAAGAGATCTCAGCACGAAGGAAGAGAGTATAAGGCACGAACTAAAATAAGACGAATATTTTTCATTGACAATATTCTGAACGTGAGAAAGCGAGTACCGCAGACTTCGCTGCAGTTGTGTTGAAGAAGGGTTCAAGATAAACGGAGAATAAATGTCTCATACGAATACTGGGCGACATAAGTCAATTCATTTCTTATTTGTTTACGTGCAAACTTAACAGCTCAGAGGCCAATTTCAAAGTGAACACGAATACAAAATAAAAAACAATAAAACAATTACAAAAAATTTAAATTGAATTGTATCTGTATGTATTTCTAATATGGACCCACATTTGTAATCATTAATATGAATTTCATTACAATACCTGTGTTTCGTAATACTTCGGATGTTGGCCTTAAAATGCAAAACGTTATATAACTCGGTTGAAAGTTAAAATTTGAAGTTAAAAAATTGAAAATATATATATATATAAGCCATGGAGTACAACGCTATGATGTTGCATCGCTTTCTGGGAATCTGCCTTGTTTTTTCAATTTTTGTGTACATATTACGTGGCGATTTTCCGCGCGTATATGAAATTATGTTCTATTTCCTTTTTTATTGACGGTGGTAAAATCATTGTGTGTGTTGTATCGTGCCATATCTTCCTGTTATTATGTAGCGGTTGTTCCCATTCTGTGGTTCTATTTGTACTTTTTCCAAGCTACAGCATCGTACATGTTTACCGACGTTTCAGAATAATATACTGCTTCCATCTTCAGGACGAAACGTTAGTAACCACCTACGAGACTACACAATGTCATAATCCAAAAGACCACAATCCGCGTTTTTTAGACGTCAGTAAAGAGCCTTATCTACAATTTCACGTTTCTTCTTCTTTTTCATCTGGCTTTTTCCACTTTCATGACAGTGATCTAACAAACACACTCCTCTATCTGACTTTGTCTTACCGATGTCGCCCCTCCTCAAGTTCCCACCCTGTCGTTTCTTCTCCCTGTGTGACACCTTCCCGTCTTGATCCCGTTCCTTGTCTTGGTCATCATGTCTGTGTGTTTTCATGTTATAAACTTTAATGGCTACGATAGCTCTGTCGGTATAGCGACAGGCTACAGGCTGGACGGCCAAGGTTAAGATATTTTTTCTGCTCCACAGCTTTAAACCGAATGTGATGTCCACCCAGCCCCTTATCCAATTGTTACCGAGGGTTCTTTCCCCGGGGATAAGGCGGCCGGGGCGCGAAACCGACCTATCACCTCCATCTAATGTCCAGATATGGTGGAGATATTCCCCCGCTCCCCACACGCCTTCATGGCATAATGTTTAATTAATTAAGCACAGAGACAACTTTTAGCTTTACCTGTTACAGACTTTTAACATGTCTTATTGAACGTATACTTTTGAAATATGGTTACGAAAGTAAAAAAAATTTCCGACATGTCTTCATTCCGCGATATATAAAAAAGCTAAAAAGATTATAAACTAGGATTATCAGGCGCTTCATTCTCTCTGTAATTTTACATCAGCTACCAAAGGCTGAATTTTTTTTTATGTTTTGCCATTCTGCTCGAACGAAAAGCTTACTTATGCCTACTCTTTATGTATCCTGTGATTTTATAGACACGGGGAACATGGACGACGACGGGATGAAAAAAAAAAGCTCCCTCTGTGCTTTTATTTCATCTCCATAAAAGGATTCGCGAGTAAAATCTGAATCTCCTGTATGATTGATTACCTTTCTGTCTGTGCTGACCAAAACGAAAGAGGAAAAAAAAAACACATTCGAATTTTTCAAATACTGTAAAGTAGGTCCTATTCGTACGGAGCACATAAAAGCTTTCCGGAAACCCGCTCAGTACTCACGTTGGATTTTTATATTCGTCTGTGAACGAATAAAATCAGAAGGGGAAATACAGAGTCGATTTTTTCCCCCCTGTACAAAAGGGGATAAATGGAAGAAAAGGAGTTTCAAAGTACTGACAAAAAAAATATATATATATATTCCTCCCAAAATCACACAGACTTCAACACAGAAGCCGCTACTGGTTGCAAAATAAGTTTAAAGTACAATAAAGGAGCAGAGAACAGTTTTACTATTGAGAAAGTAAGTTAGGACAAAGGATTGATAAAAAGTAACGCGATAGAAATTTATAAAACGTTAAAAAAAGACGGACAATTTTCTTGAGAAATATAATATCTTAGAATACGTTGATAGGAAAAGAAAATTTAATTGAATAAGATAAGATAGTCCACTCTTCCATAACACAATTTATATAGGATATATATGCATTAGACTCCATACAAAAATCACTGCTGTGGCTTATAAAGGTATGGTAAAGCTGCTTAAACCGAATATGGGGGGGGTAGACCCAGATTCTTTTTTTACTCTGTGTTGGGAGCAAAAAAATATATATATATACTTGTACGTACAGAATTACATCGTTGGTAGAGGAAGAGGAAAGATTCATATGTCCAATAGAGCCACGAGAGGCCTACGCCGGACAGATTTCAATGGTGATATTATTATTATCATCACTATTATTACTCCTTCAAGACTGAAATAGATGGTTACAAATTCTCCGATCGAGCTATAGCCAGAAATCCTGAAAATACATCACAGCTACGAACTTTAATCAAGCGATATAGCAACGCGAAGAAATCGCTCGTAATAAGACTTATGCCCTTGTGTGCTGTGAATGAGATATCTTGTTAAGAAACGTGTACTTCTGTTTCGAATTTTGTAAAGAATCTTCACTTGATCATAGATAAATTATACTATTAGAGTGAACAGTTCGATGGATTTTAAACAACAGAATTATAATTTAGCATATAAATACAGAAAAAAAACGGTATTTAACGAGTTAAATCTCCTGGAATATAACGCCATGTAGCCCACTGATTATCAACGGACGCTTCGGAAGAATATGTCGCCTCCGTATTCGGGGTATAATAAGCCAAGCAAGAAACCAACATGAAAGCAGGTGACAAGCAGAGAAAATCCTATAAATTGTGTTTACTTCGAAATACTTCTTGGCTATGTTCTTCCCTCAGAGCACATAAATTATTTCTTTATTGCTGGAATATGTGTTTACCGAACCGTTGCCCAGCAAATGATCATATTCTTCGCAATACTATCTGGGTAAACAAGGGTAATCGCTGTTTATGGAGACAATCATGCAAAATTCAGGTGAGCTTCGCCTTAAAACAGCAGCTACTGAGCTTTTAAACGTTTGAACTCCATTTTGAAGTCCCGTATGTAAATACTCGTACTTGAATGTTCCATCTTTCCTGTTTGGGAAAGTTGTACCGCTGTACCCTGCTATTGAGAATCCCTGTACACATGCATCGAAGTCATGTCCTCTTGACAAAAGAGCAGCGTGCTTTGTGACTGTCGGTTTGCCGCGATATAAAGTAGCAATTTAGTAAAGTGGCCACAACTCCCTCCTTTCTTCCCGCAGGGCGTGGCTGGTACCGAAACATGACGTCACGACAAGGTTGCACGAAATAAAGCGATGCCTTCTTTCCAGAATGTCGTAAAGTTTTGAACTACGCATGGTGGCCCAGGCTACATCAGTAACCTTTATCGCGGTGGGAATACAACTCTCTCCAAGCCAAATAATAAAAATGAAATGCATGTTTTATATCTTCTTCTTCTTCTTCGCGTATTAGGCTAAAGAGCCTGTTACGTCTCCAGTCTATCTTGCCATATTTTCCTTGTCCGGTCCAGCCGTCCCCTCCAGTGGGGTTTACGTTTTTTTGCTTTTGTTTTTGTTGTTATTCTTAGCTGTATGGGTGTGGAACTTGGTCTTTGACATTAAAGAAGGAACATAGACTTAGGGTGTTTGAGATTACGGTGCTCAGGAGAATATTTAGATCGAAAGATAGAGTAAGTGACAGGAAGTTGGAGGAAACTGCATAATTAGGAGCTTCATAACTTGTACTCTTCTCCAAGTATACTTAGAATGATCAAGTCAAATAGGATGAGGTTGGCAGGGTATGTAGCACGAATGAAAGAAAAGAGGAATGCTTATAGGATATTGGTCGGGATGCCAGAAGGAAAGAGACTACTAGGAAGACAAAGACTAGGTGGGTGGACAATATTAAAATGGATCTTAGATAGAATGGGATAGTATGGACTGGATCAATCTGGCTCAGGATAGGGAGAAGTTAGGGACTCTTGTGAACACGTTAATGAAACTTCTGGTTCCATAAAATGCTGGGAAGTTTGGGTAGCTAAACAATTGGTAGCTTCTAAAGGAGGGCTCAGCTCCATGAGTGATTATTATTCTTACTGGGGGTGAGACTGAGTCCACTCGGTACTGTGGCCACTACTGGCCTACTGTACCAGCTCCAGATGATATGTGATGGTGATTGTGGAGCAATTGGTGGAATTAAAATTGGCAGGGGAAACCGAAGTAGTCGGAGAAAACCTGCCCCAGTGCCACCTTGTCCACCACAAATCCCACACGACCTGACCCGGGCTCGAACCCAGGCCGCCGCGGTGGGAAGCCGGCGACTGACCGCCTGAGCTATGTTGCGACTGGGGTTTACAGATACTTACAAATCTCTCAATTCTCTTATCCCCCACACACACTGTATGTAAAGGTAAAGTTGCCCATTTGCTCAAGTAATTACGCGCCATAACATGAAGACACGGAGAAGTGGAGGTATAGCTCCACCATTCTTGACCTCGGTACTAGATGGAGGTGAGTGGTCAGTTTCATGCCCTGGCCCCTTTACTCCTGGAGAAAGAGCCACATGTACCCACTGGATAAGAGACTGTGTGGTCCCCAGAGCCGGTCTGGACGCTGTGGAGTACAGAAAAAAAAAATCTTTCCCTAGCGGGAATCGAACCCTGGCCGTCTAGCCCGTAGCCCGTCGCTATACCGACTCAAGCATAGGAACGAATGGTGTCGTAGTCCATTTTAAAATATTACCCAGACTATCGGAACTCAGTCGGTATAGCGACTGGCGACGGGCTTGAGGACGGAGGAGTCGGAGTTCGAGTCCCGGTGGAGCAAGAATTTTCTCTCCTCCATGTCGCCCAGACCGGCTCTGGAGTCCACCAAACCTCCTATAGAATGGATGCCGAGGCTCATTCCTCTGGGGTAAAGCGGCCGGGGCGGGAATCTGACCACTCACCTCCAACTAGTGCTGAAGTCAAGAAATGTGGATCTATACATTCACCCCCCATATGCACTCATATGCACAGGACAACTTTACCTTACCTTTACCCAGACTCTCCGTGTAACTGAGGAAGTGTTGTTAAAGAGACAAAGAATAAGTAAATTCGCCTTTATGTGTCACCTGTAGCCATGTAGGTAGGGCTGACTTTGGTGTGTTTGTTCATGCACCTTCGCCTCAGACACAGAGACATACCGGTAGCATTCATACGCTTCCGGTATGTTCTGTATAAGCGATATATCGTGTACAACGCTTTCTAACGCCCTGAAAACGCTCGCAATAATGATGTGCAGTGCGGGCGGCCTGCCCGTGAATTGCACCGATTCACAGAGCCTCAATAGGAACAGGGGCTCGAAATCATGGCCCTATCAGTTGCAAACGCAATTGAAAAGCTGCGCCCACCCATCACCCACTCTCGCATGGTTTCACCGACTGGTAATTCTATTCAGGATACACAGCAACACACTTGATTGATGTGGTGCAGTAGTCTACCAGTTGTAGTGTTTTGTTTCGCAATTTCCCTACTCCCCCCCTCCCGCGCCATTATAATTAGCACAACAGCGGCAGAATTGAGCGCGCTCGCACTGAGACGCCTGCCATTCAACGTAACTGCAAGTCAATTTGAAACAGGCTCCGAAATCTGGTCCCATTACAGCCAACACTCGCGTCCGTGTAGTCAGTTGAGAGTCAACCGACGTTTTGGGGTAACATGTCAATGCCTGCCTAATGAGGGTGTTCTAAATAAATTAAAAACATATTGTGACATATTTGCTCAAGGCAAGATCTGTGAAGCCAGCAGAGACAGCCACTGTTAGGGAACGGCTCTACCAACACGTCCGTTGATAGGAAATAGGTTCGCATCACAAAACAATGGAGTAACTTGCAAGCGCTGTTCTCTAGGCTGTCTGTGCGATAGCTATGTGACGCAACAATAGAACTGTTGGGAGAGTTGTTTCTTATGCGATCCGTGACGGGGCTATGAAACGAGGGGCAGCTACGATTACGACAGAGAGAGAGAGCAGTAACCTGTGTGAAGGCGTGGTCGAATACCTCCACCGTGACCCCGTCAGTCGTAGGAGGCGACGAAAATGGAAGTCTCAAATCTGAGACACAGACTGCGCTGACAAGGGCCAGCAGCATATACAAAAGACAGACCCGTCCTCTCGACAGAGAGGGCGCCTCACAAAAACAAGACCGTAACTGTCAAACAGTAATAAACATCTGGTCATGGGCCCCAGATTGGCCTCGACACCAAGACTTCCTGTCTGACTGACCGCCAGTAGCAATGCGACTATGACTTTGACTTACGAGAGAGCCTTGAGACGGCAGTGAGAACAGTAGGAGGTTGGTGTGAGATGGCCGCCAGCCTAGGAGTTAGTGGAGTTGAGTGGAGTGAGTTTGTTGGTGAGTTAGTTACTTAGTTAGAGGACTGCTGGAGTTCAGTCATTGTGAGCTGTTGCTGTTACAAGCTGGTAGCTGAGGCACGCTGACAGTTCGGGAACCCAGAGGAAGGGGAACGTCCGCCGTTGAAAGCCGTTACCAGACAACGAAAGGTGAAGGCAAAGCAGGCTTGAATGAACTGTAAAGTGTGTGAATGAGCGATAATGCTGTAGTTACTTGTAGTTACGATCTGTAAGTGTTCAATAAATGCAATTACCAATCCAAACCCTGTCTATACTCACTCCGTACATGTGAAAATACATATAAATAATTAAATAAATAGATAAATTAGAGTTGAAGAAAGAAGAAAAGAATAAATAGCAGGAGAAAGGCGGCGCCATAGCTCAAGCGGTTAGTCTCTGAATTTCCACTGCGGCGGCCCAGGTTCGATCCCGGGTCTGGTCAAGTGGGATTTGTGGTGGAAAAAGTGGCGCTGGGGCAGGTTTTCTCCTAGTACTTCGGTTTCCCCTGCCAATCTTCATTCCACCAATTGCTCCACAATCACCCTCACCTATCATCTGGGGCTGGTACAATAGGCCAGAAGTGGCCGCAGTACAAGGGACTTAGTCCCACCCCACTAGCAATAAAAGAAAAGGGCAGGAGAAAAGAAACGGAGTGTATAAAGGGCGAGAAGAAGATAAGATAAAATTGTGATGACTGAGAAATGCTTTACCAAATCCAGTTAAGTAAACGAACAACGATAAAAGAAGGATGAAAGACAGAAAGGAAATGAAGAAAGGAGGAAGGTAGGAATAAGGGAGAGACGGAAGAAAAAAAGAGACTGGGAAGAAACAGCGAAGAAAGAAATTAAGGCTAAAAAAATATTTGGAACGAAAAATATGAGTATGAAAAGAGAAGAGGATGAGCGTAAATGAGGGAAGGTAAAAGGAGGAACAGAAAAGAAATACTCAATGAAGCGAAAAAAAAAAACCAATAACACCTTCAACATGTAAAAGCTGACTCTGTATTTCTTGAACGAAATGCACAAGGCCGAACGCTAGAGTGGAGTATGTCCAGTAATACAAATCATACGATACTTAACAGGAACATAAGATCGTTCCTCAAAAAAGAAAACCGCTCGTCCTTCGCAATATTAGTACTTACGTACTTGGGGGCACGCGGTAGTGAAGTTGGTTGAGGCACTATGCTACAAGCCGGAAGGTCGCGGGTTCAAGTCCCGATGAGGTCATTGGATTATTTTCAATTGACCTAATCCTTCCAGCCGCACCATGCCCCTGAGGTCGACTGAACCTCTAACAGAAATGAGTACCAGGAATTACTTAAATAATTTTCCTGGGGAGTAAAGCGCGGACGGCGCGTAAGGCTGACAACTTTACCGCCATCTTTGAGCCGATTGTCTAGAAAATGTGGGAACCTCAACGTCTCACAACCTACTTTTTTTCTTTTTACTTACTTATGGAACTGAGCCCTTCTCGAGGAGAAGCCAATTCTGCAGCTACTCAAGAATTTCCCAGCATTATATGGAACCCGAAGGTTCATTACCGTGTTCAAAAGAGCCCTCCACGGGTTCCTATCCTGAGCCAGAACTATCCAATCCATACCATCCCATCCTGTCTCTCTAAGATCCATTTTAATATTATCCACCCACCTAAGCCTTGGTCTTCCCAGTGGTCTCTTTCCTTCTGTCTTTCCCCATCAATATCCTATATGCATTCCTCTTCTCCCCCATTTGTGCTACATGCCCTTCCCATCTCATCCTACTTGACTTGATCATTCTAATATCAGTACATGACAAAAATAATACAGATCTTACTAGGATCTATAAATCCTACTTGAAATATCTTCGACGAGATTAACGTTTCTGTCCATCGCGTTAGCACTGACACGATTCGTCTTGCGGCGCACTTTTCCATGGTATGCTCTTACGGGTCATGACACCGCACTGTTGTCTGGTAAATGTGTACTAAAGTTTCGGAGGAACACATTTCCATCCATCCCCCACTCTAAAGATGGAGGAAGTATTTTCCTCCGAAACGTTAGTACACACCTAAAAGTGTACAAGACGGTATCACACCCCATAAGACGACAAATGAACCTCCACCATCGTCAGAGAAAACCCTCGAATTTTACAACAGACATGAAAGTGAAAAATAAATGAATATCAATCCAACGATTTTTGTGAGAGTTCAAGCAGCGGCTTTGAAAATATATGTGCTCCACTGGAGTACACCTTTCTACTCTTGAAGTAAGGCTCCCTCTGTGTAATTGAGCACCACGTCATGAAGATATATGGGGAGTAGTGGTATAGCTCCACGCATTCTTAATTTCTGAACTATATGGAAATTAGTTGTGAGTTTCACGCCCCGACCTCTTTACCCGCATGGGAGGAAACGCCGATGTTCATTGGAGAGGGTGGTCGGCGGACCACAGAACTGTTCTGAAAGCTGAGAAAAAAAAACCCTGCTTCTGCCAGGAATCGATCCAAGACTCCACGGTTATCTAACCCGCAGCCTATACTGACTGACTGGCTCCGAAGCTCATATTGTAAGATCATATGACAGAAAGAGTTCCATAGCATCGCCCACAGCGCACTCCTGTCTTTCATGGTTAATGATGACGAATGCTGATTATCAAAACTCCGGCCATCTGACAAATGGATGGATGGACACACGGACAGATGGATATTTGATGTCACAGAGCGAGCAGCAGCCAGCAACAGAAACGCAAAAATGATTTATCAGCACGTTTCGCTTTTTTAAACACGGACATTCTACAAGAACGAAATTCTTTTAAGTTAAAGTATGCTTAAATTAGAGCGACGGGCTCTTTTGTACTCGTTAATGAACATTAGGATATGAAGGGTACTATAGTCTGGGAAGTAACAGCTTGTGGTCCAGTAAGTTTACCGACGTTTCGGAGAAACGCACTGACTCCCATCTTCGAGGTCGAATATGTGCTGAACAAAGGAGTACGAAACAACCTGCAAGGCGAAAAGTCTGTACGGTGTCACACCGCTCTGAGAACCTCTAAGCGAACAGCATTAGGGTGTGATGAGAGGGGGGATACCTTGACCAGCTGTGTCACTCCTAGCTTTTCAACGAGACCAATCGCTGTAACATTCAACAACCTCGGATTCCTTTCGTCAGCCGCTCCAGAGAGGCAACAAATGTGCATAAATTTTCATACGGAAATCTACACAGCCTCTGCGAGAGACCGCTAAATAGATCAAAGCTTAATGTTTTTTTAATTAGCTTAGTGGGGGGGTGGGGTCCAACTGGGTCCACTCGGCACGGCGGCCACTGATTGGCCTATTGTACCTGCCCCGGGTGATTATGATGATGGAGAACTTTGTGGAATGAAGACTGGCAGGGGAAACCGAAGTACTGGGAGAAAACCCGCCCCAGCGTCACTTTGTCCACCACAAATCCCACTTGACCAGACCCCGGGATCGAACTCGGGCCGCCCTGGTGGGAAGCCAGCTACTAACCGCTTGAGCTATGGCGCGGCCTCAGGCTTAATGTTACTTGTAAGGTAAAGGTAAGAGAAGATGAAGTTGTCCCTGTGCTTAATTAATTAAGCACTATGCCATGAGTGAAGGTACTCTATATCTAAACATTAGTTAGGAGGTGAGTGCTCAGCTTCACGCCCCGGTCGCTTTAACGCCGGGAGATAAGCACTCGGTACCCACTGGATAGGAGGCTGGTTTGGCCCCAGAGCCGCGTCTATGGAGTAGAGAAAAATCTATTGCCCCTTCCCATGAATCGAACCACGGCAGTCCAGCCAGTCGCTAAACTGACTGAGCTATCCCGGATCGTTATTGTTACTTGTAATTACATTAAAATTGGTGCTCGTGGATGCAGAATGGATTCGTTTGGCTTCGGAAGGGGGTCTCCCAGGGGGCTTTTGTGGTCACGCTAACAATCCTTCCGTTGTGCAAATGACAGGTATCCTAGGCCCTGCCAGGAATTGAACCCCGGTTCTTCGGTAGTCCAGCCCGTACTTAGTCGCTATACTGAGTGGCCCAGATATTTCTGTTCTTTACTTCGGATCCCGGGCAGACCGTCGCGGTTAATTCACTGACCATCCAGCTCCGTCTTCGGGAGGTCCGGTTATCATACCTACCCGGACAGCAGCTCACATGACAGAGGACCTTCGTGGTTTTCTCAGTGGTTCCAGACAAGTAGCTGTTAGTACATTGTCCCTGACCACGAACACATCCTACCATATTATTGTTATATAAAACGTTTGGAGCCGGATAGCTCAGTCAGCATAGGGACGGACCATGGTCTGGAAGACCAGGGTTCGATTCCCGGCAGGAGAAAGATATTTTCTCTCCTCCATTCCGTCCCAGCCTCCTCTGCGATGGATACTGGGGAGGGGGCGACGTTTCCCCAGGGATAAATCAGCTAAGACGTAAACCTGGCAACTCATCTCGATCTGAAGCCGGGATTGAGAATGGTGGAGCTACACCTCTACTCCCCATACGGCTTTATAGCGAGATGCTTAATTAATTAATTAAGTACAGGTCAATTTTTACCTTTCACAAATAAACACTTCAGATCCTGACTGTTATCGCTATGCCTAATAAATAAGTCTCTGGGTGACACAAAGAGAATATGTAGGCAGGAAATTAGGCTATAGCACCAAGAGAAACCTTCTGAACTGGATGGTCTGATCTCCCATCCAAGGAGACCAATGCCAGAGACGGAATATAGCAACAAATAACAGAAGAAGAAGGAACAAGAACAAGGATGTGAATGAGTTAAAGAAGATGATAAAAAAGGAGAGGTAGAGACGAAGAACACGGAGAAGAAATACAAGAAGAAACACAATGCCCAGAATTGGGCCCAAAGGCAACAGAGATAAAAATTCAGAAAGTTCTATGAGAAACTCCTCGATTATTTTCCTGTGATAGGATACGGACCGCATAGTAAATCAAAAGGAAAATTAAGTGGAGACATAGATACACAGGCAGAAATGAGATATCTCATAAACCGCCTTTCTCTTGGTTGCCCAAGGCTTCTTATTCCCTGAATTTCATAGTCCATCATTTGTCTGGGAGTTATATTCGACCGTTCGTTGTAATTCGTTTTTCCATTTCTGTCTCTATTAACGTCGCCATTTAAACTTCCTACATGTCTTCTACTTCAAATATCTTCATTTCTAACCTAATCTCTTCTTATTATCCCAATCACTGGTCTCAAGCTGCTTCTGCCCCTGGATGTCTTGTCCGACGCCTCACAGCCATATCAGCTGCATCTCATGCCGCAGTTTCACAAACCTCCACATGTTTCATTTTTCTGGGTTCCTGTTCTACTGATTCATATGTACTCTACGTAACCCATAGGCTTCACCATCCTACCACATTTTGATTTGCACCAGCAGACTCCGAGAAGAAGCTGCACCTTCAAGAGTAACTGCATGGAGCTGAACCCTTCTTGAGAAGCCGCCAGTCGCTCAGCTACTCATGAATATCGCAACATTTTATGGGACCCGAAGGTGTTCACAAAAACCCTCCACTTGTCCCTATCCTTAACCACATCAATTCAGTCAATACTACTCCATCATATCTCTCTAAGGTCAATTTTAATATTATCCAGCCACCTACGAGTATATCTACGTCTTCCTACTCATCTCTTTCTTTCTGGCTTTCGCACCCCATTCGTCTTCTCCTCCGTGAGCGCTACATGCCCTTCCCGTGTCATCTTGTTTGACTTGATCGTTCTAACTATACTTGGCGAAGAGTACACGTTATGAATACCCTTCAAGACATTCTTCAGAACAAGGGTGTTTGGGACTTTCAAGAAATGGACATATACCACTTATGTCTCGAAGAAGGAGCGTGGTTTGCGCCGTATAACATTGCCGCGGCGCGGAGGCTGCATGATGGACCTCATCACTTTAACAAGGTCTTTCTGCTTCGGTCTATTTGGCTCATTAAATGGCTTTTAGCCAAGCCCGCCTGCCCCTGCTGGAAAGCACTAGTAGAAACCCGGGGAAGCACATATACTCCACCCCACCCCGCACTCATCTCGGTCGGCTACTGAGACCCCCCTGCAGATAATGAACATGTTTCACCTGAGGGTCGTGTTTCATCCCTCCACCCGCCCTCGCCATGCACAAATGTGAGCGACGAGGGGTGAAAATTCTTCTCGTTAGAAAAGTGAGCGCTTCGTGAGCAAGTGAGGCAAGCATCAGAGTTCGTGACATCTCTGAGACGGACGGCACTAAAATCGGCCCAAAATTATAAAATAAGATGCAATATATAACTGCTGTCTCTCTGAAATCAGTCGGCATAGCGACGGAGAAGTCGGAGTTCGAGTCCCGATCGGACCAAGAATTTTCATTTTCCATTTTGTCCAGACAGGATCTGGGACTCACATAGCTTCCTATCCGAAGGGTTCCGGGGTTAAAGCGGCTGGGGGATGAAGCTGACTACTCATCTTCAACTGCTGGCCGGGGCCAAAAAAACGTGGATCTATATATCCAATCCCCCATACATCTTCAATGGCGTAGAGGTCAATTAATTAAACAGAGGAACAACTTAAACTTTTGCTGTCTGAAGCATCTTCGCCGGTGTAGAAAACCGAGATTAGTGGCCGTGGAGTTTCGTTGCGCTGATCACGCGACACCCTCTATCCGCTAACGTTGACACTAACTTCGCCGACAAGCGGCGGTCGCTCGGTCGCTATAGTTCACTTGCGGTCTAAAGCCACAGAGTTCTTTTCTTGTTTGAATCATCTTCGACGTTACAACATACTTAGAGTGTACGGAGGCCGTGCCATAGCTCAAGCGGTTAGTCGCTGGTTTCCCACCGCGGCGGCCCGGATTCGATCCCGTGTCTGGTCAAGTGGGATTTGTGGTGGACAAAGTGGCGCTGGGGCAGGATTTATCCGAGTACTTCGGTTTCTCCTGCCAATCTTCATTCCACCAACTGCTCCACAATCACCCTCACCTATCATGTGGGGCTGGTACAAAAGGTCAGAGGTGGCCGCAGTACAAGGGACTTAGTCCCACCCCAGTAGCAATAAAAAAAATAGAGTATGACCTTGAGGAAGAAGATTACTTTGCATACAACGAGAACTCCGGTGTAGAGATTCTGGCTTGCATCGTATATTCAAAATTATAGTTTAACAATGATTGTGTAACAATTTACGTCACTGTATGGTGATGGCATAATGATCTACATCACTGTCTGATGACAGTGACATGTTTCAGACATAGTATAACTAATTCAACAATACAATGTATTGCATGAAGACAACATTCACCCAGATTGTGAAGATATTCCTTGTTATTGTCTAGTTTCAAGGTTCGTGTCACACAAGTGCTTCTGTTAGACCGTATCCTGTCAGTTAAATATACCCCAACCGTTGTAATACTATCTCCCTAAGACCCATAACCTAACTGCAAGTATTTAATATAACGTAAACGTAGCCCTGATCTTAATTAACCAAATATCACGCCTTGAAGACGTGTGGAGGAGTGAACGTGTAGCTTCACCATTCTTAACCTCGGCAATAGATGGAGATGAGTGATCAGCTTCCAGACTCTGCCAATTTACCCCCCCCCCATTCCTGGGAAACATCCAGTGACACCCACTGGACAGAAGGCTGGGTGAATCCCAGAGCCGACGATGACAATGTGGTATTTCCCGCGCCCTGTTTGTGTAATTCTCTTCCATATTGAAAGAGCTGGAACTATTGGACAAGATAGAATTCTATCTTAAATAGGAAACAATTAAACTCGACTGTTAGCAAAATAAGGAATGACAGAGTAGAGAAAGAAGCAGCCATTGATGTATCACAGACGAGAATTGGAGAAAGAGGAAGAGCAGATAAAATAGAGGAAGAATGAACGAATTTGTTCTGAATTCTTTAATAGGCAACAGAAAGGAAAAGAAATGCATAAGAATAAAGGAGAAAAGAAAAATCAGAAGTAGGAAGAAAAGGGGATACATTTGGTTCGGGATTCTTTAATGGAAGAAAGGAAAGTAGGCTAAAGAAAAGGAGGATGGAGCCCGACCGCCTCGCCGCTGTAATGTGGCTACCATCTGCAACATCTCGCCTTGTTCTTGTAGCAGTGAACTTCTTCTTTCTGCATTATCCTCACGATCAATAAGGTCTACCTCTTAGATAGATAAGATTTGAGATCGTATTCAGGGGTCGTTCATTCGCTCCTATTAGACCAGGGAACATTAGCTGGTATGGAGTGTTGGAGGGATAAAACCCCCGTGGGGAAAAGCTTTCCCCTTCACCTCTCTCTCTTTTTTTTTTATCCAGCAGCCGCCATCTCAACAGAGGTTCTTCCCGCGCAGTAGCGACGCTCAACTGTCATTTTCAACGTAGCCAGCCCGCCTACTCGCGCGCCATTACGTCCAAATGTAATTTTTATAACAAGAAGCTCCTCATATTGATGCTGTAACCGCTAATGCAGGCAATGAAAGTTAATTCAGTTCTTGATGTGCATTTAATCCACCACTGTCATTGTCACTGTCCTCTGGGGTATGACGCCGTGTACTCCGGTAGATACTTCCAACGTTTCGAAGGAACCTGTCGCTTCCGTCTTCATAGTCACCGAATAAGTTCACGTAGCGATAATGCTCTAGATTCGTATTCCGGAGGCATTTGTTTCGAATCTCGACATGGATACAGTGTACCCTGAGGATTTACACGGTTTTCTTTCCAGTCTTCCCAGGAACATATCCGTTGCAGAGATGGCAAGGGGCAGTAACTGAGAAACATTCTTTGTTTCAAAGCTCTGATATTTATAATTCATCATCACCATTTCAAACCAGACAATCCATTAGATCCCATTCGCAAGTAATGCATCGTTAATATGGCCTGGAGGCCTTGGTCTAGGACTAATTCACACTTTTACTATTTCATGAAAATCTCACTCAATTAGGCAGTGTTAATTTATTATTATTCTAAATGGGAGGGGAGGATTTTGGCGAGCAACCAATCCAGTTTTCGCTTGTTCGATACGAATATAGTCATGCAATATTAATTTACAGACCAAACCTATCAGAAAAGTGTTTTAAATATATAGAAACAAAAAAATAAATATATTAATCCTAAAGGATTTAAAGTAAAATATTACGAGTTTAAAATGTTACACTGTTGAAAGGAGTACTTTAAAATGTCATTTCTCATTCATGGGCACAAACATGTTAAGAGAGAGAGTACAAGCTGGGGAGAATACAAAGTTCCCACGCAAAGAATACATTATATTAGAGATAAATTACGAGAAATGCAGACTGTAAAGCTGAATTTGTGTGGAGGAAATGTCACTACCTAATTCAAGAAACCGAGTCATAGCGGTATAATCATTACATTATATATGAAAATAATTTTATTACGAAGAGAATATTATTAGGTTAATTTTAATTATGCTTTTAATTTCTTATTCTAATTCTGTTTCATATTTAACTCATTAAATATCTTCGCTCAAACACTCGAATCGTGGGTTCGAATCCCATTCGATTCGTGAATGCCAGCTGCTTTTCGCTTATCTTGTCCTATGTAGAGAGGGGCCCCATGACGTGCTGATCACCCGCCTAAGGAGTCCCGCTGGCTGTCTGTAAGATTCAAATTTCAGAATTAATTAATTCTGAAGTCGAAGAGGACAGAGACCCTAATCCAGGAACGTAAGAGAGGAAGAAGAGAAGAATTTTCTTTCATAAGCTGACAATCGCTAACCCACAGTAAAACTGAGTAGAATATAAACATCGTCAATTAATCAGTAAGTCTCTTGGTCAGCTTCTGTAAAATGTGTGCCTTCATGATCCAGAGAAATAACGCCATCTTAAAGGATTCGATTTTCTTACACGAGGGCAGCTCTCCCTCGTCCCGAGATCCAATAACATGACGCAAAAAGCCCCAGAGATATGGTTAACTGACAAATGGACCACCAAGGTCACTGCGCAGAAGGTGGGGATCTGCTCTATCCTATCAAGAACTCGGTTCTCTTCCCTAACGCAACATTTCCTACAGCAAAAGAAACGGCCTTAATCACTTCCCGCATTCAAAGGCTATCGTACATTTCTTGCAGATTAAGCGAAAGAAAAGGTAAAGTTGTCTCTGTGCTAAACTAAAAAGTACCACGCCATAAAGGGGGTACCCGGTAGCGTAGTTGGTTGAGGCACTATACTACAAGCCGGAAGGTTGCAGGTTCGAGTTCCGATGAGGTCACTGGATTTTTCATTTGGCCTAACCCTTCCAGCCGCACTAAGGCCATGGGATCGAATCAGCCTCTAACAGAAATGAGTATCAGGAATCTTCCTATGGGTAAAAGGCGGCCGGCGCGTAAGGCTGACAACTCACAGCCATCTGTGAGACAATTATCTAGAAAATGTGAAAGCCTCGACGTCTCACAACCCTATGGATCTCCATGGTCTGTTACAGGGATACTTTTCCTTTACTTTACCATGCCATGTAGGCGTAAAGAAAAGTGGAGGTATAGCTCCACCATTCTTGACCTCGGCACTAGATAGAGGTGAGTGGTCAGCTTCACGCCCCGGTCGCTTTTCCTCCAAGGAAAGAGCCCTCGGTACCCACTGGATGGTAGGCTGGGTGGGTCACATAGACGGTCTGGACGACGTGGAGTAGAGAAAATTCTCCTGTACCTGTCGGAAATCGAACCCCGATCGTCCAGTCCGTAACCCGTAGCTATACTGACTCCATATACATAAATATTGCGGTGTATTTGCGCAAAGCAAGAAGTCTTCGAAACGAAATTCTCTTGATGAAGCTTCAACACACAAACACTTATAGTTAAGAATGCAGGTGTACAAAACTATATGGGTGCAAAACTCGGTCCCTCATGAGCTCATGAGCCGTGCTGAAGGTAAGATGGTTCTTGTGCGTGACGTCATGGTATCTGCCATTCATATATTCCATCTTCACCCCCATATGTTGACTTATTATCCTCGTGATGTCTGTGTATCACGTGACCTGCTATCCCTCTTCCGATGTCGAGGAACGAAAAGGGGTAACGAGACCTGCTTCGCAGTCGGTGGCGCTACGTAGTCGAGATAGGACCTTAACAACCAGCGGGGATCGCTACTGGAAATTCTGTTTCGACCTGGTAACTCTAAATTGCGTTCGGTAAATATTCCGCAACTGGCTGGTAAGGTAAAGGATGCCCGCGATCGCAAGCCGTTGGCTTTAGAACGGCTGCGATGCGCGTATTTATTTATTTTCTATTATTATTATTATTATTATTGTTATTATTTGTGTTTTTCTGGAGTAATCTGTTTAACGCCTAAATGAGGTTAGAGAAACTGGGGCAGGTTAGCTTATTCTTTGTCGCGATTGTTGGCGACAAATGATTGCTCCACAATCATTGATTTAGGTTGTTGTGCCTTGTTTGTGCCTTGATTATGTATTTCTTATATATTTTGTGTAAGTCTGTTATGTTGTTCATTAAACCTTGTTATTGTCATCTGACCGGCCGACGTATCACTGTAGCGTCTCCATACAGCTTGGATACCCCACGAATATTTTCGGGAGCTTGTAAACACAGCAATAGAGCCAGCGACGATGGGCTGCTTCTCCCGACTTCACGGCTCGAATAAGTAATTGATAGAAGGGGCAGAGGCAGTTCACTCACTCCAAGGGAGGACACCTGAAGCTCATCCCAGCAGAAACGAAACAGAAAGAGAGGAACATGGAACTTCCGTGTGATAATGCGGCAACTTCTCCTGTCATAATGTTTAGCTTGTGGCCTATACATTCGGAACAAGGCGCAACCTGTGTTTCCCAGTCGTTCAGCCAACAAGCAATTAAGAGTAAACAGATTATGATCATGCGTACAGTGCACAAAATGAAAGCATGATTTGGAGGTAATTTATGTACCTACATCTATAGGACTTGAGGTTCTCACAGCGGTGGTTATATAAAGCTGTGAAGTCCGCTGAAAGTCAACCGACTACGCCGGAACTATGCTCCAGAAGACAGAATTCTGTATGTACCCACCTGCCAATAGTTGAATTATGATCTATCATTTGCGCAAAGCCGCATTTCAGACTTAAAACAACGGCTGGCAGGATACCTTGACTGATAAATGGGAAAGACACGGAAGAAAACGACCTGTAGCAATCATAGGAAACCGCGAAAATTTTCAGCCAAAATAGGCTGAGTTTTGAACCGCGGACCTGTGAAATACTATTATTTTATTCGCATAGTTGGGGTGGAGTCCAGCTGGTTCCACTCGGCACGTGGGCCACTGACTGACCTATTGTACCTGCCACGGGTGATTATGATGATGAAGAATTTTGGTAGAATGAAGATTGGCAGGGGAAACCGAAGTACTGGGAGAAAACCTGCCGCAGCGCCACTTTGTCCACCACAAATCCCACTTTACCAGACCCGGGATCGAACCAAGGCCGACGCGGAAGGAAGCCAGCGACTAACCGCTTGAGCTATGGCACGGCCATTGTGAAATATTACCATGAGTTCAAGGCAATCAACCCTGGCGATAACTCAGGTTATTAATCAGTAGTTTCATTTGTCCAAACAAAACAGAGATCCTATTTAGAAATATATCACAGTTTAGGCGACATTTTGAAGTCATAAAATTCCACACGACGTGACTCACCTGTTCCTAATGCTGAAAGGAAGTTTCGTCTGAGTTAAACCCAAGAACAACTCCTATCTTTATCTTCTTATCCTCTTAGACAACTACACCCCTTGTTTTAAGGGTTTCGGTATAACGCAGTTGATTACGAGCAGCCATGGCGCAAAGTATACAACACAGAGCAACAAGGATGCAAGTGGACCACAAGTTCATAAACAGACGGACGGGTGTTCAGGAAATATTCATATTGTTTTAGAAAGTTCCGGATATGAATCTAATAGAGAAGTTTCAGATAATAACTATCTCCTTGATACACAATTTTACTTATAAAAGTTTTGGACAGTTTCGTAATCAATCAACTCTGTGCTATTACAGATTCCAAAATTTCATTAACACTAAAATTACGGTCGTCTAGGTTCGGTAGACAGGTAGATAAAGATACGCCACTGGACACCTCCCCTGACCCAAGTTTCTGCTGGTGATGAAGAGAGTGACAGCTGCCTTGTATAATCATATTAACTTAGATATTTTGAACTAATATACGGGTATATCTACACTAAGGCACAGGGGTACGATTTTACCTGTGCTTAATTTATTAAGCGCTGTGCCATCAAGAAGTATGGACAGTGGAGGTATAGCTCCACCACTCTTACCCCCAGCACTAGATTATAGAGGTGAGTGGCCAACTTCAGGCTCGAGCCGCTTTTCTCCCTGGGAAATCAGCCCCGGTACCCATTGAATAGGAGGATGGGTGGGCCTCAGAGACTGTTTGAGCGCTGTGGAGAGGAAAAATGTTTGCCGATTTAAAATCATACATAGGCCTATTTCAATTAAATTGGTGTGAAAATATGGCTGTAGGTTTGTATTTCGTAGGCACCGAGCTAAAATCTCTGACGGGGTACCGCATGTTTTCATGGATTCCGCGGGTTTCCTCAGTCCTTCCAGAAGAATACCGGAACAATACCTTCAAGAAGGCCACAATTGTTTTCCTTCAAAGCCTTACCTATCGTCATTGAAGATCATGTACCCATCTCATTGCCACCATATAACGCCTACTGCTGAAACACTGTTGTGTATATGCCACAACCGTCCCACAAACGTAGCGCTTTTGCCTGCATATGTCATGTAACCACCGGCAGGTGACACGTTTTCTCTGAGGCAGGAACTCCATTTCTAAACATTAAACTATTTAAATTACAAGAGCCTTATCGCGGAGAGGTTTGCAAGCCCCAGTGGCTCGGAGAGCTCTGCTGACGTGAGCGCAAACTCCTGGTAGGGCCACCCATGCCAAACAGGCCAAAGGGTAGGGGCCAGTGGAACTGTACTCCGTGGTTTTCTAGGTTCGGGGTTGGGAGTGGAATTACACCACCACGGAGAAATGTACTGTTATGAAGCCATAGAGGAGGGCAAGATATATAAAAGTCTGTAGCCCTCGTGAGGAACAAACCAGAAGAATTTCATGACTATACGTTGGAACGCGAGTCAGAGTCTCAGTTACTTTACGACTGCCAGTTTACAGCCAATCAGTTCGTCTTGACAGCAAGCCCCTTGAGACTCACGACCAGTAATTTCATTTTCCAACTGAACACTTGCGGTTACAGTCCTTATGGGTCTGTAGTTTACAATTTCTGCTGGTCTTCGCCAGCGCGGACATTCTCAAGTTCCAGTCCTGCGGGACTCATGACCATATTTTACTGTCTCAAATTCGAGACTCCCTCAACCTGGAAGGCCAGGTCCCCGTATTTATATCCCTCAGGAATAGGGTGGTCCGGTTATACCCTCAGACACTGGGTTCCTTTTTAGTTGCCTCCCACGACTCGCAGGGCTACGGTGGAGGTATTCGAACCCGCCTCCACACGGGATTGGAGCATGAGTTCTATCTAAAATATATATAAGAAGTCAGTTCGTACCTCACGGGAAACACACAGTACGTCTCCGCTACAAAGCCCAACCGGTTGATGATGTTTAGGGAAACAGCCGCTGCTTATTGTGAGAACGATACCGAACACATAGATAAGCTGTGTGGGCAGGACTCAGAGGTTTAATGTTATAGCACGCGGCACGTGTATTAATCACTGGGCTTTAAGCCTTGCAATCTCAGCACGGATCGTCACTTAAGCAGTTGTTGCAGCAAACGGTAGTGGCTTTGTGAGACTCTGCAGTTCATTTATTTAGTTACATAGTCTCGCGTAGCACAGTACTATAGCGTGTATCTTACCGTGCTTTGACACCCTCTCCTAGCCATCAGGATTCACAGTAAACGAGTTAGGGGGATGCATCAGGGTGCGAGAGACAGAAGAGGGGTGTAAATGGACTAATAGAAGAGGCTTACTGCCCCCCACAGTGTGATTCCGAAAGGCAAGCGCCTACTTTCACGCCATCTGTTTCCAGATATTTAAAGCTTATGCTTCAAACCGCAGGTCTATGTGTAAATACGTAAATAACGTTTTTAAAATGTTACAGTGCTGCGTGTGACTGACTTGCTTCCTGTAAGGCTTCGTGCCTGTTTGACATCACTTGTTTTATGTGCTACCTGAAGTTGTAAAGCGTTGCGCTTTATCTCCCGTGTTACATAAAACCGCGAAGTTCAAAGCTTGCTTCACATCGCTAAACTGCACGATCTGTCATCCGCATTGCCTGTTGCCTATGAAGCACAGATTAATACAGAAAATTGTTTTGGAAGGGACCTTATAAATACGTAAATTTATTTACATATTTATTTTGTCGTGGGGCACGCGGCCGTGTATTTTGTTGAGGCACTATGTTAAAAGTCGGAAGGTCGGGGGTTCGGTTCCCGACGAGGTAACTGGATTTTTCAGTTGACCTAAACGTTCCAGCTGCAGTATGGTCCTGAGGTCGTCTCAGCCTGTAACAGAAATGAGTACCAGGATCTTCCTGAGGATAAAGAGCGGCCGGTGCGGAAGACTGACAAACTCACCGCCATCTGTGAGTCGACTGTCTAGAGAAAATGTGGGAGCCTCGATGTCTCACAACCCTACGGGCCCCTACGGCCTGTTACAGGGATAGTTTGGCGCGTAACGCTGACAACCTCACCGCCATCTGTGAGCCGTCTGTCTAGACAATGTGAGATCCTGAATGTTTCGCAAAACCTAGGGACAACCATGGCCTGTTACTGAGATAACTTTACATTTAGTTTATTTATCTATAGCTTATTTAATGACGCTGTCAGTAGTTCAGAATCTATGGCGTAAGATTATTAGTGAACAATTACTTGAAAAAGTGGAAGGAAGGAAACACTACCAGGGGATATGCATGGAGGACGGAGAAAATTATGACACTGCTGGGACACGAAAAGGGTGCTTAAAGTAAGCGCCAGAAGCGTCACTGCTTTAGCCAGCTTGCTCAAATTATGGTAAACTTGTCCGGCTTCGTGACCTAACATGTTTCATAGTGGGAACGCTAAATTTACCAACGATATTGAGCAATCTCATGCGTTCTGCAGGTACCGCTGACCGTTCTCCAAAAGTGGCTCCAATTTAGAGTTACGTGCCGCGAATTGGGGTACGTGACGAAACTGCGTAGGACTGTCCTATAGCTTGAGTTCCGCTGACATAACGCAGTTTGTGTGATGTGAAAGAAAGTGAAATAAGTTCTGGGAAGAAGTAATCGCATGTTTACTTTTGTTACGACATCGACTGCACTTAGACAATTCCAGCAATTCTTCTGTTGTTGCGTGTATCCGTTGCCTAGTAAGAGTACCATCACCTGGCAACATTATGGGTAAAATAAGTTACAGAGAGACAGACAGACATCAAGGTGATCTCTTAAACCTAGTTTAATTTTTTGGCCTACTTTCCTTAATTGGAAAAGTGAAAGCAGTTTTATGAGACCTCCTTGATGTCTGTGTATCAGTGTGTCTGTGAATCCACCCCTGTCATCTTTCGAGTGACCTAACCAATCTTTATTAAACTTGGTACGTTAATCATGGCAACTGAGCCCACCTCAATGGCGTACTTCATAAATCCCTCCCAGCTTTCTGTGTCTCTATGTGTATCCTTCCATCGTTGCTAGGCAAGGGCTAGGTAGAAGCAACAAATGCCCTTGCAACAATAGTAGAACAAATGCTAGAGGCGTCGTTTTCTATGTGGTTCATGTCGTGTAAAATGGAAGTAGGCGATTAGTTCTTCCCACAACTTGTTTAAAGTAGGGGAAGTGGGATAAGAATAGAAATATATAAAGGTCAGATAAAAAGTAGCGGCAACACCTCTACAGTTCTGAAATTACTTTATTACCTGAGGTGAACACGCTTACATTCCTTCAATATAATCGCCCCCCATGTGTACCACCGTCTGCCAAATTTGTGGAAGGCTTCGTACACCATCTGCGCGTCCACTCCTGTTGATGTCCAACAGTGACCGCACTACAGCACGAATAATCTCCTATCTTGTGTTGTAACATGTCCCTCACAGTGGTTCTTTCATTTTGGCAAAAGATCATAACCGCACGGGCTCATATCTGGTGAGTATGTTGCAGTATTTCCCATCGCCAGCGGCGAAGGAGATCCTTAACAGCGTCCGCAGTATGAGCCCTTGCATTGTAATGAAGGATGATGGGGTTCGTTGCCAACAAGTGTCGTCCCTTTTTCTTGAGTGCTGGACGCAGATGATTACGAAGGAAACTGCAGTAGTAGGCAGCGTTTACTGTCTGTCGTTGAGGTATGTGGTGCAGTATCACTCCATCAATGTCATATGCCACAATGAACATCGCCTTCACATTACTCCGTGTAGGACGCACTTTCCTTGAACGAGGAGAGCCAGGATGCTTCCATTCATTTGATTGTCGCTTCAAGTGCGGTTCGTATGAGCGAGCCAAAGTTTCGTCCAGGGTGACGATCGTTCCAAGGAAGTCGTCACCTTCCCTCTAGTACCGGTCCAACAAGTCCTGTGCAATTGCATAACGTTGCCATTGTTGCACCTTGACCATTGTATGGGGTACCTAACGCGCTGCAATTTTACGGTACACAAGAATGTCGTGCAGCACGGTTTTGTGACATACGCCTACCTCAACAGCTAACTCCCACGCAGCCCATCGACGATCGACATCCAGCAAAGAAGCATGAAGCTGAATTGTGTGGTTGTCAACATGGGGTCGTCCTGAACGATGGCTGTCCTGAATGGCATCCCTCCTTTCACGGAACAATTTCACCCACCGTGCTACTGTGCGATATGACGAAGCAGCATCTCGAAGTCCCTGATAACAGTTTTATGCACTACGACCTCGTGCAACTTCAATTTTTATCCAGGAGTGTTGTTCTTGTTTCGTAAACATGTTGTTAGGGTGCTTGAACTGAGCTCCTGCACTTCAAGACGATGCACAATGCAACTCAATGAAATACAACCAGAGCCACTCACTACATACTTAACTGAACTTCTGCTATCAGCTGCAGACGGCGCTAGTGCCATCTGATGCACATCTTTCATGTTGCAGCAGTGTTGCCACTATTTTTTATCCAACCCTTGTATATAGAATGAAAAGAGAGACAAGAAGGCAACTAAATAAATTTGGCTCCACAGTGTTCATCATTTTCGAAATGTGGTGTTGGAGAAGGATGGAGAAGTTCAGTTGGACCGATTATGTGAGAAATGAAGAAGTGTTAATTAGAGTCAGTGAGCAGAGGAATATCCTACACGAAATAAGAAAACGGAAGGCTAATTGGATTGGTCATGTTTTACGCAGAAACTGCCTTCTAAAAGAAGTTATCGAAGGAAAGATAGATGGGCGGATAGAAGTGACAAGAAGACGAGGAAGAAGACGTAAGAAGATGCTGGATGACCTTGGGGACAGAAGAAGATACTGTCATTTGAAGGAGAAAGCTCTAGATCGCATTAAGTGCAGGAATTGTTTTGGAAGAGACTGTGGACCTGTCATCTTGACAGATTACTGATGATGATGATGAATATTTATCATGTGTTCAAAATATGGATCTCTCTCTATCGGACATTCTAAAAGTTGGAATAAATCTCCGGTCCAAAACGTGAGTATGACTGGTCCAAAATGCAAAGAGAATAATTCTGTTAACTCTAGCAAAAGTTAGTTTTATCTAACACCTCTGTTACTTTATATATTTGTATCTTTTAAGGTAACTTCTACAAATATGTTATATAAAAGGTAAATATGCTTATTTGCAGGAAACTTGTCACCTATGCATGTGTGTAGAATATTGTAACGTATTGAGAGTCTGAAGATGAGTACTGCAGACCTACATAACCTAAGAAACTAATTTCTTAAGAAGCTAATGGTTTCTCAGCTATTCAAGAAATTTGAGTCACTTTATGAAATCCAAAAGTTCTTACTGGGTTCACAAGAGCCCGCCACTGGTCCCTACCCTGAGTCAGATGAATCCAGTCCACGCCCTCCCATTCTATTTCTTTAAGATTCATTCAATTTTCCTAACATCTAGGTCTATATCTTCCTAGTGGTCAACTTCCTTCACGTTTTCCTAACAATAGTTGTAGGCATTTAACTCCAGATTATGCTACATGTCCTGCCAATCCCATCCTCTTTGGTCTGGCCATTCTAATAATAGTTGTCCAGCTGGTTTAAAAGTACTAAATACGGTGCATTAACTTGTACTCTTCTCCAAGTACAATTAGAATGATCAAGGCAAGGAGGAAAAGGTGGGCAGGGAGTGTAGCACGAATGGGGAGAAGAGGAATGCATATAGGATACTGGTTGGAAAGTCGGAAAGAAAGAGTCCACTGGTAAGACAAAGGTGTATGTGGATGACAATATTAAAATAGATCTTAGAGAGATAGGATGGTATGGGATGGATTCGATTGATCTAGCTCAGGATAGGGACCAGTGGAGGTCTCTTGTGAACACGGTAATGAACCTTCGGGTTCCATAAAATGCTGGGAAATTCTTGAGTACCTGCAAATTTGAATTCTTCTAAAGAAGGGCTCTATAAATAAGTAAGTAAGTAAAGAAGGTGCATTACATCTGTTAGCATGTAGGGTAGGTGTCAAAGGTTAGGTTAGACATCCCTGAAGACACCTATGAGTATGAGGGGTGAGCCATAAAACTGGCCCTAGCACTGCGACCTTCAATCTGAAGACACCTAAGTCGGAGTGAATATTTTCTGAGCCACAAATGCGACAACCTTATTGAAAGTTAGCCTCGTTTTGAGCGCTTTCCTTGTTTCGCGGGTTCCAGGTAAGTGGGCGGTTGACGAGGCGCCGAGAGAATGAAACAGTATCTATGTAGCAAGGGATGAGTCGGCCTGTCCGTTGTTTAAGCAAAGAGAGATTAGTGCTAACGAGGAGGAAGCCTGTACACTAGCGGGGCTCTTTAATTTAACTGAATTCCTAATTAAATTGCTCTTTGTTCTCAACCCCCCCCCCCCCGAACTCTCCCAACTTCATCTCACTCAGTCGACGTCATTGCGTCACACTAGGCTGCCTATGAACAAATCTGAATTGCTCCTTCCATGTTAGGTAACTTCAGAGTATTGACGTCCGGTGATCGGGGAGACCGAATGCATTATCTGGAAGAGACACTAATTCAGGAACTTCAAAGTAATGTAATTTCTTATTTTTCTTCAAAATTAATATATTATATCCACTTTTTCTAGATAATAAAAATTATTCTACATAAAAAGAGTTTGATCGTGGTAGTCCAAGCTATGACATCTACAGATTTGTACAATCCCACCAACGTTCCGGAGGAAACTATTGTTTCCATCTTCAGTCTAGTATTTAAAATAGTTCATAGTAAATGTTGAATAATTATCGCAGCAAATAAACTAATTGAACTTTCATTCAGAAATATCTGATTGCCATAAAAGAAGTAAATGATAACAGAAAGTCCGGTAATTGTCGAAGCGTACCAATGGTGTAATTGAAATATGCTTGCAAGTAACTGACCTCAAAATGGTCATAAAATTCTATATACAAAGATCCCTATCTCTTGTGTAAATATTAATTCAATTGGTTTATATTATTGCGACATGTGTTGGATTTAGGCAGCCTGTTTGTAACCAATTTGATTCTGTTATATTTCGCAAAACTCATATTCCTAAAATTCATATCAATATTACCAATACTATTCCCTCCTAGTCCCCTCCCCCCCCCTCCCCGCCGAGCGATGCCTTTTCAACTGAAGAAATTATATATTTCCGAATTACTGTGAAGAAACCGAAGTGATCATGGCTGAGCAAATATAAATCTCAGAAAACATTAAATTTATCGTACTGATATTCGAACCTTGCACCATCAGTAGAGTTTAGCGCTGTGGCAATGAAACTTGAGATCCTGATAGCGCTCAATATCAATACTGCGCTCTTCTGGGATGTGGTGCCGTGTAGTCTGTGTGCTAACGTTTCGGGGAAATTTATTTTTCCCATCTTCAAGACAAGAGTATGAAGATGAAAGTAGTAGATTCCTCCTAACCTTGTTACCTCTCTATGGAATCACATCCCAGATGACACTAAATTTCCTAACTTCTGACAGGTTCTCTCCCAAAACTTCTGTTTGCGTTTCTTGTTTCCCTTACGACTTATATTCTGTCTGACGGAGTTCTTGGATTAATGTTGGTCAAGAGCTGTAGGAAGGCACTCCGCTGGTAAGTAAAATTGGGGGGAGGGGCGCATAACCCCTTGGTTTAACTATCACTGTGCCTCCAGATTAGGCAGTTAATGTCACCGTTCACGCCACGCTCCACCACCGCTTTTTGTTTCCGCTTTAAACCCTTATTATTTCCCTACCTCGTCCTTATTCTAGCAGCAGCTAAATTTTAAATGGCCAAAAGGTGCAGAGGCCTGCTTACACTCTCTGCAAGACGACATGTTTCTGCTATTAGCTGGGGCGAGAGGACGTCGTTCCGAAAACATTGGCTACGAAGGATGAAAGAAAGAAATGAGGAAAAAAGGATAAGAAGAAAGTAAGAGGTAAGAGATTCTTTCTCTTCACCACAGCGACAAGACCTGCTCTGGGGCCCAACCAGGCTCCTAACCAATGGATGTCGGGGGCTCTGTCCCAGGATAAAGTTGCCGGGACCTGAAGCTGACCACTAACCTCCATCTAGAGCTCAGGTAAAGAATGATGGAGCTTTATCTCCACTCCCGCGTGTCTCCATGGCATAATGCCTAATTAATTAAGCACAGGGACAACTTTACCTTAAGGACAAATTAAAAAATGAAAGAAAGACAGAACAGGCACGTCGGGGTAGAATGCATAAGGCCTATAATCCTATTGCAGAATTACAGCCCTATGAACCTTGTGTTTCTAATGGGAAATCATAGTCCAGAAATATAATTTCTTTATACAATTCTAACAAGGTCACAACAGATGGTACCACAGTGCACCGATAGATCGATGCATACGCTGACTGCAGTGAGTGCTTGCAGCTGGATCTGTCAACATTAGTCTCTCTATCTTCAGCTGTCTCCATTTTCTGGAAAAATAATACTCATTTAGAAGTGTTTCTTGCGAAGTGTGAGTAGTTCCTTTCTTTCTTCGGCACTCCGTGTTATGTAGTAGTAGTAATAATAATAATATCATGTTGTATGTGTAGCTATGGACGGAGTTTGGCTTCGTGAAAAGATTTATTGACCACTTACAGGTCGTAACTACAAATAATTATAACACTGTCGGTGTTTCCACACTTTAAATTTCACTAGAGCACACAGTTTAGTTTTCTCAGTGTGTTACCAGACGTTTCCTGGTAACGGCTCCAACAATAGCTATTCCTCTGTCTACTGGCTCAAGTCCTCTCTTCACAGACTCCAGTAGAGAACTGACCACTGACTAAGCTCTAACTTTTTCCTTTGCTTATAATATCTCGGCACGGACTTAGTAGAAAACCCCACTCTTCTAATGTTGCGTTCGTGTCTGTTGCTGCGAGAACGTGTTTGCCGAGCCGTTTCCGAGAAACGGCCCTGGTATATCCGTCCATTTCGCGGTCGTTGCAGAACAACGGCTCTACACGCGACTATATTTTACATGACATGAGACTTCCAAGTTTAATATTTGTATTCTATCATGAAGATGGAGACTGCAGTCTCTTCCGAAATGTTTATAGCTTTCCACCAGACTATACGGCGTCACATCTCAAACTGCAGGAACTCAAGTCCTTTCTTTACAGGCTCCCATACAGAACTGACTAAGCTCAAGTCAAGTCAAGTCAAGTTTCAGTTACAACTGACGGTCAGTCAGTCTGTATGTCTTGGTGTCGAGCCCCAGCTGGGGCTCATGACCAGATATTTCTTTTTTGAATGAAAGTTACTGTCCTGTCCATTGGGGGGCGCCCTCTCTGACGAGAGGTCGGGTCTGTCATTTGTTAGTCAGTCTGCAGTTAACAGTCCATTGTCTGTATTTACACATATACAATTTGATATATATATATAT
>NW_019723317.1:196230-212882 GCF_002891405.2 Cryptotermes secundus | reverse complement strand
GTTTGGGGGCATCCTGTTTACAAAGCCGTTGTCCAGAACCAGCACTGGTATATCCGCCCATCTCGCAGTCGTTGCACTGCAAAGGCTCTACATGCTACAATAATAATAATAATAATAATAATAATAATCCTATTCTTAAATCAATCCGATATCCAGTTAATAAAAACAATAGACCCATGATGATCTCACGACAGTCACTAGGAAGAACACTGTCTTCTGAGATGTATCGCCATATAGTTTGGTAAATGTTTACCGCTGTTTCGGAGGAACGTACTGCCTCTTTCTTAAGGGTATAAGTCAGGAAAGGACCATACCAGTCATAGTAATCAGTGAAATTCGGTGTCTTTCCCAGCTCGCAATTTCATAAGTCCATCGTATTTTATAGCCGAATGTACAGAGTTTGCAGTGGCCACTATTTTCATAACATTCGTACGAAATCTCGTAAAAATTGGTCAATTGGTTCAACAGTTAATAGCGACACACAGACAACATGGTGATCACATAAGTCTACTTCCCTTTTTAAGGCAGGAAAGTGGGCTAAAACACAGAAGAAATAAATAATGAATGCATTAAAGCGACATGACAAAAAATTAACGAAATATCTACGAATAGTTACTAATATTTTCCTTTTCTACCTTGTAAAGGCCTTGAGATGGGCCGATTCCCCATCCAGGGAGTGCTACTAAATATGGAACGAGAGATGTGTTGAATCAGAATGAACTACATAGGCCAGAGGGCTTGATCAGTGAAAGCTTAAAGGGAAGACATGTTACTGCATCGTCCTTAGAGTGGTGATTATTTCATACTGTCACGTGTGAGAGGTTAGCGTGACTGATAATAATGCGTTCTAGATTTCATTATTGTGTTTACTGAACACTTATTCACAATTACAATCAATTATATCGCTATTGCTAATCTTCACAATTCACTAGGACATACTCCATTCTCGCCCTTGTACTCCTAGCTTCTGCGTTCGCTTCTTCTATAACCACAGATCCAATGGAAAACACAGCCTGTATTGTTTATGAAGTTCTTATATATCGCCGTTGCTTAGCAATGGATTCCCTCTTGTTGTCACACGCTGGAGCGACAAGTTGTTTACCAAGCTCTTGCCTAGCAATAATCATTTTCCTCTACTATTATAGAAACAGCAATTCTTCTATTGTTGCCTGCCTTAGGAATGTGTTTACCTAGCCGTTGCCTAGAAACGGTCCGTGTGTCACAATACTATTGCAATTAGATCTAACCCGCATTTCCAACTGGAGGACAGTTCGGATGCAAAAGAAGACCGACCAATCACTAAACGCCATTTAGACGCGGAAGCTACGTTTTTGACACACGTTGTAATCCCGAATGAAATTCGCTCTCCTCTTTACAGTGCTCCTGCCCCGAGGAGTTTATGAGATTTAAACGCATTTAAACCCGCGCAGAATATAATGAATTAATGTTGTCGTACTTAAAAAAGTATAATAGCTTTGTAGTTCAGAATATTCCCCTTAGATGGTAGTAAGTAATGTTCGTGGTGAGGGTGTAATTAACCCTTCATCTTCACGTCGAGGGGGTAAGTACTTCATCTTCCCTCTCAAGGAATGAGTTGCCAGTCCAAGTGGAGGGCACTGGCCGCGTGCAAAGAATTGAGGCCAAGTTCCATTTTCTCGTAGCAAATTATGTTCAACAGGCCTAACACCTGTAGGCATATGTGTCTGTGTCTACCTAGACACACTTCCTGAAGCCAGCCTGCATTACTACAGGCGGTACATATACTTACCACTGGCCTCTAACACTCTAAATCACACCAGTAACTATATGTAAACCTAATAACCGTTTTAACGTTATAACTCCTCATTTGTTTCCCAGAGCTTTTATTTGTATGTTCCGTATGATTTTCAGAATAAACAGCGATTATATCTCTGAACAGCATTAACCGGTTGTTCCTTGTAATGGAGGCGCAATATAGTTACAAACTGAATTTTTAAATACTATCTAAGTTAGATTAACTTCACGCTTTAAAGGGTTAGACTTAAAAAAGTAAAATTGTCCCTGTACTTAACTAATTAAGCATTATGTCATAAAGGTGTATGGGGGAGTGGATGTATAGATTAACATTTTCTTGACCTCGGTACCAGCTGGAGGTGAATGGTTAGGTTCACGCCCGGCCGCTTTACTTCCGGTAAGAGACCCCGGTATCCATTGGATAGGAGGTTCGGTGGAGACGTGGAGAAGAGAAAATTCTTGACCATACCGGGACTCGAACTCCGACCCCTTAGTCGCCCAGTCCGTAGCTAGGTGCTATATCGACTACGCTATCCTGGTGTTCAGATTAGAAGTATGTTCTAGACATAGTGGCTCCTACTCACGTGCTCACAGTCCAGCCATACAAAATACAGGTTTCAAAAACCTCTTCTAAATATGCACATTTCCTCAGAGTGACAACAGACGACAGAGAGACTACTACTGGCAGATCAACTTAACGTCAGAAATTTGTTTTACTGTATTATTTTGAATGTACAAAGGGGCCTAGGCAATGCCCATCCGACCCTCTGTAGCAGAGTCTTATAAACACCTTATTCTGTTGTAGCGGGCGGACCGCGATTTTTGGATATCTCTTCGCTCTAAAAGTATACTATTAATATTTTATGTATTTCTTTTCTTTTCTTATTTTAATAAATTTATGAATTTTGTTTATGAAATAACAGACGCCTTACATAATTTTTTTTTCAGTATGCTGGCATCTGTCGGCATCATCTCACGCAGCACCATAACGATTTTACTTTATAAAGAAATAAGTTCCCGGAATCTATTCTCACGCTAGGCGATGGCTAGAGCTCATCTGAACGGGGCGGAGGAAAATGAAAACATCCGCAGGAAATCCAATTCCCACCCGTAGACAGCGAAAGTGAGTAGGACGTAACACATTTTTTTTTTGCCTTTGGCGCTACAGCCTCAATTTGGGCCTTGACCTACCTCCATGCTCCTTGGACGGGTGATCAGCTCGTCGCAAGAATTCTACCTGAACACAAATACAGAAAAACGCACGCATACAAAAATATTGAACATGCATGCCTCGAGTGGGATTCGAACTCACGATCTCGGCTTCCAAGCTAGCGAAGACAGTGCATGCCTTAGACCGCTTGGCTACCGTGACCGGCCGTAATACAATTTATCGGCGCTAAAATAAAGAAACTGAAGAGAGGCGAACAGAATTCTGCAATGCAGATTAATGCTATGTTTTTTTTTAAATAAATATTCCATGAATTTCATGTCATTCGCCGTCATTCAGTCCTGCGAGCATTTCACAAAACACACCCGGGCATTCAGTTACAGCACTTGGCCAAAAAGTTTATGAGTTAGCTGAATGGCTTCTCTTCTGACACGTAAGAACTGTAAGTAAAGTTGTGCTGATTAACAGATATTCATCCTTAGACATGTCAAAAATATGAATTAAACTTTCCAACTTAGACCAGTTACAGTAATTGGCCGACTCTTTCCAAGATTGAAATACAACCCCCGGTGAAAGAGGCCCCGAAATATGTTCCTAATTGTAAGGTCTTTGCTAGATCTTTCTAAGGACATCTGCCTTTGAACTATGAGTGATATAGTGATGGCTTAGCGAGGGTAGGAGTGGGGTACGTGGGGTAGGATCTTAATTTAAGAGAAATTCTCGGTTCATGTATAAAAGGATACATTTTGCCAACTCCTTTCACCACTGAAATTAAATGGATGTCGCCCCATCTTGAAGCAAAGAGAAGAGGATTGGAATTTCTATACGAGAAATCTTTTTGAACAGTTGATTTCTTCTTATTTATGTAATGAAAAGGTAACCTGAGTCTTTAGACACTGAAGAGATCAGTAAGTTAAGAAACTGAGGTCGTCTTCTTTAGGAAGTATATTTCACGTGTTGAAAGCTGCGCGTGGTTCGGTAAGGGATGAGAAATGTGAAGTCAGGATTTCTGAACACATATTGTCTGAAGATACTTCACCTGCTAGAAACACCGAAGAAACTGTTAAACTCAGATAAACAGCGAGAACTCAAAACTTAACTTCAAAACATAAAAGATAAAGCAGAAGTTGATAATTATGGCACTAAAATCCTGTAAAATGAAATATCTCAAATTATATGGGACTGAAAAATAATGAATATTAAATATATTTAATTATAACGAAATATAATCTTGGAGAAATACATATTGTGACATGTCAGTGCACTGCCATGCAACGGCTCGATAAACACCACGCGATACACGCACGCAACAGTGGAACAACGAGGTTATGCAACCGCTTCTACGCAACGGCCATCCACGTTACAATGTCCTTAATTGTGAAACACTCAAATCCAGGAAAAATTAAACATCTTTGATTATAAAACACTAAACTTCTGGAAATGTAAGTATGTTTTATTATAAAAGAATTAAATCCTTAAAATTAAGTGAAATATTAAATGCCGGAAAAACACACATTTTAAATTATAAAACACAAAGTCGTGAAATATTAATATTAACATATTAATTATAAAACACGAACTGCATCAACTGAAATGGTTTAATGCACTTTGTATAGTATGACTAGCATTTTGTCACAAATCACTACCGCAACCCGCGAAGTCTTTTCCAACCCGCAGTGTCTTCACTAGCAGTTGCCTGGTAACGGCTATTTCTCTGCTTCCTGGCTCAAGTCCTCTCTGAACGGTGCCTCCCTTCAAACTTGCTTCAACTGTCCTCCTTGTAACCCCTTTGCACAGACCGAGTAGAAAACACCGTTTCTCTGTCGCTGTACCATTGTTGCGTTCGTGTCTATTGGGGTTCCCACGTGACCGCTAAGCCAGTCGATTGGTGCCCTTTTGGCTGTCTAACAACGGCTGTTTTTCCCATTTGTTTCGCGGTCGTTGCGTAGCAACGAGTCTACCCTCTTAAACATAATTCCCAAAGTAGCGAATATTAAGATTACAATATATTGGGATGTGACTTCGTGTATATTTGTAGATAGTTGCCAGTGTCTTGAGAGGATTTACCGGCTCCATCTTCTGCCTTAAATTTCCTTCAAATGATCCTTCACAACGTTGGTAGATGCCTACTAGAGGACATGGCGTAATATTCCAAAAGACATAATTCTAATAGGGCTAAGGTCGAGAAAGTCCCTTCGAGCGATAAAGCCTCCGAGGTGTATTCGGGAGGCGCCACATTCGAATCTTGACCGGGACTACTATTCTGGCTTAAAATTTCGTGATTTTCTTCATCCCGTCCAGAAATTTACAGGTATAGAACCTGAATTTACGTCATAACAGCTTCCTTCCACATCCTTTCCAATTCATCATTCCCCCAATCTGATCTATTGACAGCGTCTTCAAATGAACCACGCTGCGCGCTTTCCCGTCAAGCATCCCTGCTCATTTGCCCCCGAGGTACATATCCCCACTGCTGAAGCAAACGGGCTCAAGTAAAAATGGTGGTTTCAGTCATTGTCGCTTCCCCCTCGCCGTTCGTTCTGTTTGATCTCTATTCACTGGCCTGCTCCTCTCTTAATAACATCCCCCTTCCCGCAGGGGTTTATACAGACGGAGTGGTACACTCGCGGACTGGACAAATTGAGAGCCGTGCTGATTTAGCACCCCATTGTCTGCACGGAGTCAGCTCCACTGAATGACTGCCGATCAATGGGCTGACTGCGTGACTAACCGCCTGAATGAATCGTTGATTATACGACTGAGTGCTTGTTTAATTCAGAGATGACTGACTGACTGTGAATAACCGCCTGAATGAATCGTTGATTGAATGACTAAGTGCTTGATTAATTCAGAGACGACTGGCCGGGTAACTAACGGCCTGAATGAATCGTTGATTGAATGACTAAATTCTTGTTTAATTCAGATAGGACTGATTGCATTACTGATTTCCTAAACGAATCATTGGTTGAATGACTGGCTTCTTTGTTTTGTGACTAATTGCATTTTAAGTTATATTAATTATATTATATTGAGGACTCATTATGCGGATGATAGACTAAATGGTTAATTGAATGACTGGCTGCTTGGTTATGTGGCTGGTTACGTAATCGAGGGATAATTCATTGAATTATTTGCTGGTTTGATGACATGAAGACTGTTCAGTTACCTCGCTACTGACTATGAAAATCGCTGTTTGATTAGCTGCCTCGTTAGTCGGCTCGCTGACTGCTTGACGGATATCCTGACAGACAAATTAATTTAGTGACTAATTGATTTGCGAAGAAAATCTTGAATTTTTTATATCGAAAATTTTGAAAAAATAAGTTCTGATTCTATTTTAACGTATTCTTGTATTTGTGTAGAACGTCTACACAAAGCCATAACAAATTTAAGTCAGTATAAACCCTTATGCCGATCACAGAGACCGCGCGGTCTAAGGCATGAACTGTCTTCGCTCGCTCGAACACTGGGATCGTGGGTTCGAATCCCTCTCGAGGCATGGATGTCTGTGTGCGTTTATTCTGTATTTATGTTGTCTTGTTTGTATGAAACGGCCTTGCGACTGGCTGATTCCCCGTCCAAGGAGTCCTATCGTCTGCGTAAAAGAACAGATTACGAAACGGAAGAAAAGGCCAGGGCCCAAAACAGGGCTGTAGAGCCATTGATGAAAGAAAGAAAGAAAGAAAGAAAGAATGAATGAATGAATGAATAGACGGTTATATTGTCGAGATTCAATATGGGTACAAGACTACATAGAGAGTTGCAGCCAATCTCAATGAACCTTTAAAAATATTCCATTTTTATATGCATATATTCCTTATTATTTTATCTTTCTTTCTTTTCCTCTTTCCCTTTCTTTCATCCTTCTTTATTCTCCAACTTTACATCTTCCTTTCTTTCTTTCTTTCTTTCTTCCCTGCTCGCATTTTGTCTTCCCTTTCTTCCCCCTAATTTCCTCCCTTTCTTTTTTCTTTTTTCTTTCTTTCTTTCTTTCTTTCTTTCTTTCTTTCTTTCCCTCGCTCCATGTTTCACATCCCGTTCAACACGATACATTTAAAACAGTGGACCAAGCTAAGCGCTGTCAAGTTGTCCGGGACTGCCGCTGCGCAGTGTTTAAACGTGTTTTGCTTCTATTTGTCTGGGCACAAAGGGGCTGCCTATCTCTCGCGACGCATCTCTGCCCTTCTGAAATCCGGAGCTATTGTGATGTCCGGTAAATCCCCTAATTCCGAGTATTCTTCGCTGGCGCCGGGCTGCACAGACGATGTTATTGGAGGCGATGGCTTGAAACGATCTGCGGTGTAAACATGCTCGTATTTAGCGCAAGCCATCCGAAATTCGACTGGTAACCAAACTTACTGAGCAGGAAAGAGCAAGAAGCTTCGCCTTACTGATTTCTGACTATAATCTGGAGAAATTTAAACTCCTACAATTGAAATTTATGTATGTATCTCCATATGTATGTACGTAAAGATGTTCTGATATTAAATCTGATATACTACATTTTAATTTTCAGGGAGCACGCGATAGCGTAGTTTGTTGAGGCACTATGCTACAAGCCGGAAGGCCACGTGTTCGATGCCCAGTGAGGTCACTGAATTTTTCAATTCACCTAATTCTTCCAGCCGCACTATGGCTCTGAGATCGAATCAGCCTCTAAGAGAAATGAGTACCAGGAATCTAGTGGGAGTTAATGGACGGCCGGCGCGTAAGGCTGACAAACTCACCGCCAATTGTGAGCCGATTGTCTAGAAAACGTGGGAGCCTCGATGTCTCACAACCCTACGGGCTTCCTCTGCCTGTTACAGGAGAGTTTTTACCTTTTTTACTTTAACGTCGTGAAAACGGGAACTGAGTGAATACGTTTCCGAGCAACAGTATAACAGTACTTCCATCCTGACGAGGGTGTTTCCGCAAGTATTTTGATACTGCAATTTTCTTTAAGAAATGAAAGAACATCGATGTGCGCCTAATTAAGAATACTACGTTACCAACTTTGTCCATATCCCCTTCAAGAAAAATTGCCTAACTTTTACAAAAAAAAATGGAAAGGAAACATCTTTGAAGAACAAGGGAAGAGAAATTGACAACCAAATGGACCGAGAAAATCAGACTGGAGCCACATAACTGGCAGAAAAAGTGTCCAGTAAGAAAACAAATTTAAAATGACTGACATCTGTCAACAGATGTGAAATTTCAATTCGACTTGTATTGGCTTATTATAGATAAATGACAAATTATGAGCATATTGTAGCGTGTAGAGTTCTTGTTATGCAATGACAGCAAGATGGGCTGACATACCAGGGCCGCTTCTGGGCAACGGCTCGGTAAACACTTTCCCGCGACCACAGACACCAACGCAACAATGAAAGAGCTGTACGTTCTATGTGGTCCGTGCCGATATGTTACAAGCAAGGGACAAGGTTAGAGCTTAGTCAGCTCTGTAAGGGAGTCTCTGAAGAGGGGGCTTGAGCCGGAGGCAGATGAATAACAATTGTTGGAGCCGTTTCCACGGAACGTCTAGTAACAAACTCAGAACACTAGACTGTGTGCTCTAGTAAACTATAAACTGTCGAAATGGAGATAGTGTTATTGTTATTGTAGTTTTGTTCTGCAAGTGCTAAATATATGGGAGCACGCGGTAGCGTAGTTGGTTGAGGCACAATGCTACATGCAGGGAGGTCGCGGGTTAAAATCCCGATGAGGTCACTGGAATTTTTTCAATTCACCTAATCCTTCCAGCTGCACTATGGCCCTGAGGTCGACTCAGCCTCTAACAGAAATGAGTGCCAGGAATATTCTTGGAGGTAAAGGGAGGCCGGGGCCGGTCACGGTAGCCGAGCTGTCTAAGGCATGTACTGTCTTCGGTCACTTGGAAACCGGGATCGTGGGTTCGAATCCCACTCAGGGCATGGATGTTTAGTTTGTGTGTGTGCGTTTTTCTGTGTTTGTGTAAAGGTAGAAGCCTTGAGACGAGCTGATCACCCGCCCAAGGAGTCCTACCAAATGTGTAAGATCTAGAAAAACCGAAGTGAACGGAGAAGTTCATGGAGGTAGGCCTAGGGCCACTGGGGCTATAGTGCCAAGGAAAAAAACAGTTAGTGTTGAAGCACTGCTTCAGAACTTACAGCCAGTGAAGCAGAACGCACAAATGAATTTCTTGTAATCACTCCCTCCGGGGAAACTCGTCGCGGCACAACTGGAGACATTGATGAAGATGATCTACGATGATCGTATTTTCCCCTTTGTCTGCCTGTGAAGCACAGCTTTCTGCTACGCGGACACTTCCGTCACGTTGTTAGCCTCGTCCGCTGTGTCTCTAGTGAAGTGATATTCATATCAAGTTTCTTGAAAATTAATTGTTTCCTTCATGTCACAGACTTACAGACGGACAGTCGGATAATATGATCAATAAGTCTTTACTTCCTTATAAACTAAATTACCTGCAGGTAAAATATAAAGCTGAATCCTTCGGATTACTACATGTACCACCTGCTTTAACATACTAAAACGCTGCATTCCGCCCACAGAGTGTATTTGTGTGTTCCGTATGGTTCTCACAACAAACAGCGATTATTTCTCTAAATAGCATTAACCGGTTGGGCTTTCTATCGGATAGATAAGGTGTTTTCCGTGAGGTACGGACTGGATTCCTATATATTATTTAGATGAAATTCAGTCTTTAATCCCCGTGTAGAGGCGGGGTCGAATACATCTACCGTAGCCCTGCGAGTCATAGGATGCGACGAAAAGGGGAGTCTCGAATCTGAGAGAGTAAAATATTGTCACGTATTGGGTGTATAACGCGACAAATAACCTCACGCCGTTGTTTGGTATAGCGAGTTTATTCTGTTCGCTCACCTTACACACACTTTACAAACATTTGCACTTGCAGTGTTACAATCACTGCTCACAATATTCCGGCCGACACTGGACCCTCTTCTCTGGCGGTTATTCTAGGACTGACTTCTAAGATGGCTCGATCGCGACTTTCTTCTCCGAAGGCTTAATGACGACTGGCTCCTTAGACGGCTCGATGAAGACTGAAGACTTCTCGTCGAAGCTGGGCTTTTATATCCTTGCCGCTGCTAGGCAAATGAACCCTCTGTTATAACCATGGAGACGTTGCTTTGTTTGTCGTAACCGTGGAGATTCGATGTTCTCGATACAACGGCTCACTGTTGGAATTACAGTATCGCTATTGTTACTTCTTATGCAACGGTCTGTTCTAGCGTTTCCATAGAAGTGACTCTTCTGGATTCCAGACACGTTACAATATAGTCACGAGTCCCACGGGACTCGGACGTGAGAATAACTGTGCTGGCGAGACCGGCAGAACTGTAAAAGACAGACCCGTCTTATCGTCAGAGAAAGCATCCCACAGCAACCACCCAGCAGCTGTCTGACAGTAATAAAAATCTGGTGGTAAGCCCCAGGTGGGTGCTTTATTCCAAGACAGATTAGCCGACTGACCGTCGTTCGTAACATAAGACAAAGACTCGGTCTATAAAACCCGTGTGGAGGCGGGTTCGAGTACCTCTACCGTATCCCTGCGAGTCATAGAAGGAGAGGAAAGGGGTATGACCGGGCCACCCTGTTCCTGGCGGATATAAATACAGGGACCTGGCCCTCCAGGTTGGGGGAGTCTCGAATCTGAGACAGTAAAATGTGGTCATGAGTCCCGCGGGACTCGGACCTGAGAATGACTGCGCTAGCGAAGACTAGCAGCAATTGTAAGCAACAGACCCATCCTCTCGTCTGAGAGGACCATGACTGCAATAGTTCAGTTGAATAAAGACATGCTGGTAGTGAATCTCAACGGACTGGCCGCCAAGACGAACTCTCTGGCTCTGTCTTTGAAGGGTTTGTGTACGTTATTATTCTTTTTGTACTGCTGTTCCTGGAGTTGGGGTTGTGGGGGCACCATGTTCCATCCTTATTTCCGCATCTTAGTGCGGTGTTGTGGCCCTCAATGGGTACAATGTTGATTATAAGCGGCTTTATTTCTTCAGGTAGTCTGTCACGGCCTTCTGGTAGTTATGACTGTCATTATAATCAGGCGGAAAATGTTGAGAAACTGCCAAGTGATCATCTGCTCAATTGTTAAGATCGCCAACAATAGGCAGCATGCTTCTGTTACCTTGGTTGAGGTTCTGTTCGTCGTCGGCTTTTATTTGGCTAAACAATTTAATTCATGCAACAAATTAACCCANACACACGCAAAATTTGTAAGCGTGAGAAATGTTATTGTCATTACGCAATTTCAGATTAAAATAGCAAGAATCTTTAGCATTAACATAAACGTAAATTATGTAAGAGATCACGAACGAGAGAACAGTCTTTTGTTTCGGGTTATTTGTCTATTCTGTGAGTACTTATATTTTGATGCGGATTTGTGAAGTTTTATATGCTACAGAGTAATTCTAAATTATTAGCGGGGTTTCCATGGCCTTTAAACGGAAACCCCGAGAATAATTTAGAATCACTCTGGATATAAAACCAGAACTTCTGGGAAAACTAATTAGCTTCTTCCCTCTGATACGACACGGACTGCACACAAAACAAAAAATGGGGAAACACAGAGAGCAAGGTGATCTCATAAGCCTCATTTTATTTTCAAAAATAAGGGAAGTAGGCTAAGAAGAAGGTTTATGGTTGACTATTTGAGTTTGTTATCCGTGGGAGATGGTGTCAAGCGCCGGCCTCGACGTATCGGTCGATAACGTATAGGACTTGAAAGGAATATAGGAGAAAGAAGAAGTTAAAGATACAAAAGTTTATATAACAAACGATTTCACTTGCCGTTGAAATCTCAACATGTGTTGCATTAGTACACTTGAATGGGTCGTATTTATATGAGATTTGATTTGCTTGTTATTTGCTAGGCTTACCCTTCAACCCTGAAGACAGAGGCAGAACTTCCCTCCGAATTCCAGACCACACGGCGTACACATTCCAGACTATAATAGAGCTACTCTTCAGAGCCGTGTTTACTTATCTAGCGCACTTATCCATAACTTCACACTAACTCTACACACAGTTTCATCTAATTGCAAATGGAGTTGCTTTTGTGTTGTGACTTTAATTCGTGTTTTCTTAGAACTTCATTTACAGACCCAAATACAACCCGAGATACATTCATTCTCTTTAATCTCTTCTCCTCTAATTAGCTTCGTTTTGCGGTCTACAAAGAAATTGTGTGCAAGACCCATTCACAGTCCGACATACAATTTCATCTAATTTTCTATCGGGTGGTTTTACCCTTAAAAGAACAGTGGTCACTATACGAACCACCTGCTTTAACGCCCTAAATCCCTACATTCTGGCCACACGATATATTTATGTGGGTTCCGTATGGTTCTCACAATAAACAGCGACTGTTTCCCTAAACAGCATTAACCAGCTGGGCTTTGTAGCGGAAACAATATGTTTCCTGTGAGGTACGGACTGAATTCTTATATGTTACTTAAAGTTATGTTAGTAAGGCAGAGGGTATAAGAGGACATTCCTTTTCCTGGGGGATATACGAATGGAGACTTTTCCTTCCAGTTTGGCGGTGTCTCGAATCTGAGACAGTAAAATATGATTATGAGTCCCGCGGGACTCAGTCCCGAGAATGACTACGCTGGCCAGAGCCAGCAACAACTGTGAACGATAGACCCGTCCTCTCGCCAGAGAGGCCGTCCCACATCTGCAAACCCACAAGTGTCTGATAGTAACAGAAGTCTGGTGCTGGTCCCCACATGGCCGACTGACCGTTTATTCAGGCACAAATTGCCTTTGACGCTGCAGAGGTTTGAAGTCCACTCACACATACTCACTAGTACGAGTATATATCTTAGAGATATGTAAGTCTGGTCAGCTTTGAGCCCCTCCCCAGCCTGGAGGGCGTTGTTACGGCTACAGGCAAAGAAATGGGGAGCTGCCTACCTGTCAGTAATAAGGGAGGCACAAACAAGTAGTAATCTCAGTAGTCAATTGAAAGCGTTTGGAAAATTGGAGCTAAAGAAAAGAAAGAAAAAACCCAAGTGGAGGAAGGAACGGCGGAAGAGACGTTAACAAGTGGCAGTAACGATCCAGACCCCACGGGCAATAATACACTACAGGGAGCTCGAGAACGTGGGACTGTAGACAGAAAGAGAGAGGAAGATGGAATACAGAGAGAGGGAAACAGAGACAGAAAGGAATGAATAAAAAAATAAAACATTGCTATCAGCTATTATACTCGGGTCAGGAAAAGAATGAACACGAGTGGAGGGAATAAGTCGGACGCATGTTTCCCCCACGCTGTCCATATTGCTCACCACCCCTCCATCTACCTCAGTAACACACCAAGATCGCAAAGAGAGAAAGGGAGAATATGAGAGGCAACTGACGCGAGTGGGGAAGGATGTGCAGAGGGCTGTGTTCATTCTTTCCCTGACGGTAGTCTAGTTATGCAGGCATAAGCACGAAACCAGGAAACCTATTTATTGTATTAGAGTTGGTTGATGGATGAGGTCTGGATTTCGGTTTTGTGTAAGGGCAGAGATTCTTCTCTTCTTCAGAGATCCAAGACCGGCTCTGAGGGCTTACCCATCTGCCTATGCAATAGGTTTCTGGGGCTCTCTTCCGGGTAAGTAACTGGCTCAGGATCGTATCTAATACCGAGCTTCGGTATTAGACATGTTGAAATGTTCTCTCTCCTTTTGTGGAGTGAGTGGCTGAGTGGGTGAGATGGTTGGTTTGTTGGTTTGGTTGATTAGTTTGGTTGAATGGTTTAGTTGGTTAGTTTGGTTGAATGGTTTGGCTGGCTGGTTGGTTGGTTGGTTGGTTGGTTGGTTGGTTGGTTGGTTGGTTGGTTGGTTAGATGTACCGAAAGTGTATGATTGAGTGACTGACCGTCATGGAAAGTAAAGTGGAGAATCCACCAACAAAAATAATTATCCTGTTGTTTATTCCTTAATTCCTCGTTTAAGCGAAACGTCATTAAGACTAATGGAGATGCGTATTCAGTTCCATGCTTCGTCAGCTTTGCCCTCAGGAAAGGGAGTCTGATTTTCATTGGCTAGGACCCGGGGCAGCATCCAAAGCTGATCTGGAGAAAGAGAAAAATACTCTTGCACTTGCCGGGAATCGAAGTTCGATTCTTTAGTGTTCCAGCCAACAACATAATCATTATACCAGCTAAACTATCCGGCCCCAAGTTCGTGTCGCAATTAAGAATGCTTAGAGCTATACCTCCACTTCCTGAATATCTTCGTGGCGACATGTTCAATTAAGCTCAGTTTCAAGTTCATCACTTTATACAGGCTGTTCGGTTTACCACTGGTCTGTTCGCAGTAGTCAAGAAACTTGCCGCATAGCGGTGAAGCTATTGTCCTGACGTGGATTCGGCCAAGCGATAAATCGCTCACCCGGTATAAAATGAAGCTTATCTTGCCTCGAGGTCTGTTACTGGATATTTGTCTCATATAGTGGATACTGCCTTAATTCCCCCCGCATTTCCAATAAAATCTCCAAGATTTCCGGTAGCACACAACGTCCTGAAGGACAGTAAAAAGGATACTCATCCCAGTTCACCAATTCGAAAGAAGAACCACAGTACCGCGACTGATTAAAAGACCACCCTCCCAACCCCCTCTGCTTTCCAGCCCTTCCCTTTCAAAAACCAAGATCGTCCAATTTAGAGCAACGAACAGCACCCCACTCTGACAACACAAGACTGGGGAGTAAGAACCGTCTAAACGCTGCCCATTATTGTGTTCAGAATCCTACAAAGAATACAGTGACTTCTGTACCAGGGCCTGGAAACTGTGCTCCGCATGCCGGATATGGCTCACGGAAACACTCTATTCGACATCCGGCGATATTATGGTATTACTAATGATACGAGGGAGAGTCAGTAAATGGGACATATATGGATATAAAACGTAAAACATGTGATATTCAAACCTGAAAAAAAAGGTATATTTCCCGGCATATCCTCTGCCAACATTGATACACTTGTCCCATCGCTTTACCAGTGCGCTGAAACCCGCAGCTTGTTGTCTCAGCTACTTCAGCACCTCCGTTTCATCATCTGCGACTTTGTAACGTCCTTGAGAGAATTTCTCATCCCAGTTGTGAACCGCTTTACGCGACAAACACTTTCCACCGTAATCAGGAAATATCTTTTATGAAAATCCGTTGCAATAAGTGCTTCTGCCCACAAATATAAACCACAACAGAACTCTGCTCTAAAGTAGTACACTCCTCAAGCACGATCGCCATTTTGACTACTAAAACCAGCCTCTGAACATGCGCAGGCGCTTCTGCTACCAAGACTGTCATGAAGCTGGACTGTGCTGCTACCTAGTGATACACACAGAAAACCGAAAACTTCCATTACAGCTGTTTTACTTCCATTTGTGTTCTATCTACTTCCTGTCCATCATAAGATTGTCTGTAGATTTCAGATCGTAGTCTCCTGGGTTGTGACACCCAGAACACAGACCGAGTCTGGTTTAGTTCAGCCTGATTTTTGTTGGCTTAGTTTAATTTGGTTTTGTTTCTTTAGACGGGCTGGACACCCAATGAATCTGGGTTCTATTCGGGCAGGAGCTAGAGATCTCTCTACTATTCAGCGCCCATACCGACTCCAGGGTCCACTCAACCTCCTGTGCAGTGGATACTGGCGGTTCTTTCTCTGGGGTTAAAGCAACTTGGGCGTGAAGCTGATCTCTTACCGAGGCCAAGCATACGCCTTCGTGGCGCGATGTTTAATTAATTAAGAGCAGCCATGATTCTACCTGTTTCCTTCAGACAGGAAATAGTGGTTCGTTTTGCTTTATTTCATTGTTTCGGATAAACATTCTTCCTCCAACTTCAGGACAGAAGAAAGATGCAGTGTGTTTCTCTGAAATATTGGCATCCACTTGCCAGACAACACGGCAACCTAAGCCAGAAGACCACAGTTTGAAACTTCATCCTAATGAAAATATCAGATCTAATCTATGCGATTCATATTATCTGACTCGACAACTTGTATATCGCATAGTGATATGACATAGTTCACTGTTGCTCTCAACATATGGATATAGATTTCCTCTCTTTACTCCTCTCTCTCTCTCTCTCTCTGGTTTACTCTTTCTTTCCTAATGTTGCAAAACCATTCCACTTCTGATGGTTTCTACCAAACAAACTCCAATTTCTTTCCTTAGTTTCGCTTAAAGCTCTTTTTATTTATTGGCTGCGTTCTAAAGTAACACCTTGCAATTTACTGACAATTATTTTAATATTCGTACGGAGACTCTTTCAGCCACACAAAAAATTATGTTCTTACTTTGTTGTGTGCGTATTCGTTGCCGCGGGAACATGTTTACCGAGCAGTTGCCTAGAAACGGTCGCTTTGTATTGCCTATCTCGTGGTCGTAGCATAGCAACGGCTGTACACGCTGCAATATTATACTCTCATTTTGGGTCTTCAGCGCTATCCAACAGTCTCCCCACCAAAAAATCTGCATGCACTCCTCTTACCTCGCATCGCAGCCTCCTAGACTTCACTACCCTAAGAGACACAAAGTTCCTCGTAATGCAAGATCGCTAATTACTCGCTTCCACTTCGGTGCAAATGCTTTCCAGAGCATTCTGATGTTTCAGCTGAAGTGCGAGTTTACTAAGTGTCTAGGAGACGAACCAGAGCAGCCGATATAACAACGGGATATTCCTTGTAGGCCCGCCCATCAAAATA
>NW_019723317.1:160768-196185 GCF_002891405.2 Cryptotermes secundus | reverse complement strand
CCCGAGCGACCGCCGCTTGTCGGCGAAGTTAGTGCCAACTTTAGCGGATAGATGGTGTCACTTGATCAGCGCAACGAATCCCCACGGCCGTTAATCTCGGTTTTCTAGACCGGAGCCGCTATTTCTTTGAAAGAGCTCCTCAGTTATCCTCATGAGGCTGAGTGGGCCCCGTTCCAGACCCACCACGTCTCAGAAAATCTGGTGGCGCCCGGAATCGAACCCGGACCTCTGGATCTGTAGCCTGGAACTCTGACCACTAGACTACGGAGGCGGTCGCCCATCTCCCCTGTTTAATCTCTTTGATATTATTCCTCCATACTTCATTCCTTCTTCTCGTTCGAAACACAACTCTGATGACCGACGAAGCAAATATTATCGCTGTTTTACACAAGAGTGTAGGAGGTGACTGAAACGCACAGACAGATGGGACTTAAACTTTCTCATCGTGGAGAGAAACGAAATAGGTTGTGAGGGCGTGGATTGGATTCATCTGGCTCAAAACAGGGACCAGTGGCGGGCTCTGAATTGAACACGGTAATGAAGCTTTGAGTTCCATAAATGTTGGGATTTTCCTGAGTCGTTCAGCAACTTCTGTCTTTTCTGGAATAATTCAACTCCATGGAGTTGGTTAAGTCAGTCGGTTAGTTAAGAGCCTTGGTACCGTAGTAGGTATAGCGACTGGTTACTGGCTGAACGACTGACGGGTCGGAATTCCAGTCCCGGTAGGATCAAGAATTTTCTGTTCTCAAAATGGTCCAGACTGGCCTTGCGATCCACCCAACCTCCTATCCAATGGGTAACAGGGGACTCTTTTCCCGGGGGTAAAGTGGCAGGGGAGTGAAGATGGCCACTCACTTCCATCTGGTATCGAGGTCAAGAAAATGTGGCTCTATACATCCACTCCTCCATACTCCATTAAGGCGTAGTGCTTAATTAGTTAAGCACACGGACAACTTTACCTTACCTTAGTCGATTAGTTACCCGGTTGTTTAGTTCGGTTTCGTTGGTTGGTTGGTTGGTTGGTTGGTTGGTTGGTTGGTTGGTCAGTCGGTAGGTCGGTTACAGAACAAGATTTTAAGAACACTTTACACTTTACACTTTACACTTTACACTTTACACTTTACACTTTACAAGCCTATTCGGCCAAAGGCATTGTAAATAACATACTGTCGTCCATAATCTTCTAATTTCTTAAAAACTAAAGAAATACGACAAAGGGAAATGATATTCTGTAAATCCAGAGGAGGTTTGTTGCAGATAAGCCAAGTAGTTGACACCAGGAACAGGGATTCTCATAACAACAATCAAACAATAAAAACACAAATAACTATTCACTGTTTGCTGACACTTACTCAAATCGGTTACAAAATCAAAATCATATATTATCCTTCATGAAGAAACACTCAGTATTAAAAGTTATATCGTCTGTGAGACCGGTGAAATCAACCGACGTTTCGGACAAATATATCTCCTCGATCGTCAGGGACGAAGAGTAATCCAAGCAAGTAACCAGCATTTAGCATGCTGCCTCTTCCATTCTGGCTTCTTGACTCCAATCTGCTACATTCTAGTTTATAGCTCATATAAACATCCGTTTTATTGTACAGAACTATTAGGCTTATTTTGAACTAAAGACCACAACGTTTCGGAGACTGGATCTGTCTCCATCCTCAGGTGGATGGGGCAGGATAGACCTACGAGGCCCGTTAGAAAGACCTACTCTCAATCGTCCAGCGATTGGGACTAGCTCTTTCTAACGGGCCCAACTGAGTAGGTCTTTCCTGCCCCATCCACCTGAGGACGGAGACAGATCCGGTCTCCGAAACGTTGTTTTTTTTTTGTCTTATATATACCAGACATTAGATAGAGTCCAAAATAAGCCCAATAGTCCTGTACAGCTTACACCATCGTCGCAATCCTTTCAAGTCTATCCGTTTTATTTATTAATTCTTACGTTATTTGACAACGCTATTTCAGTTTCATACGTTAATTTCTGCAATGTCGATTGAGTGGGAAGCTGGTCCTGAATAATAACTAAATAAGACTTCCGTATAACGCAATTTTCCTTATGGTTTTTAGGCATATACTAAACTCCGTGGCCTGTAGTCCTCAAGCGAACATAACGGCCGAGCGACCGCCGCTTGTCGGCGAAGTTAGTGCCAACTTCAGCGGATAGATGGTGTCACGTGATCAACGCAACGAATCCCCACGGCCGTTAATCTCGGTTTTCTAGACCGGAGCCGCTATTTTCTTTAAAGAGCTCCTCGGTTATCCTCACGAGGCTGAGTGGGCCCCGTTCCAGACCCACGACGTCTCAGAAAATCTGGTGGCGCCCGGAATCGAACCCGGACCTCTGGATCTGTAGCCAGGAACTCTCACCACTAGACCACAGAGGCATATACGAGTATTCTACTAAAATCCTGCCATTCCTCAACAAGAGGATTGGGATAAGAGCATTTTATTGTCACGTATTCGTCATTTCTTTTCATTGGTTCCACATACACCATAAATGAAATATAGCCTAAAAGACAGCAAGTTATGTAGAACAGAGTATACACTCTCTTAATTCCACTTGATTGCACCAGCTTAAGTAAAGGAAAGAACTTGAGTGTTAAGTACTTATGCTTGAAGTACACTCAAGAACTGATCCTTTAATTTGCTTCGTTTTGAAAAAGGGGCTGTCGCCATGACAACAGCTCTTACCGTAATCCCTGCGGGCCCCGTGCAAACATCTGGCATGTCACTGACCGCAACCAACACTTCAAAATGTTGAAGCATCTACGGCGTTACTGCTGAAGCAGCAAGAGGCAGGTACTACAGGATTGTCCTCAACAGCCCTGGCACAACAGCTTCGTTTCATGAGAGAAACCTAGTACGAGTAGGTTTTGAGGTTTTCACGGCGATGACTATGACGAAAGTCGTCTTCTGGGTTTTGGCGCCGTGTATTCTTCGTTTTGGCCGACGTTTCGGAGGAACGTATCGCCTCCATCTTCAGAGCAGGTGAATGGCTTGTGAATGCAGAGAGCAGTAGCTGTAGCCATTCACAAGCCATTCACCTGCTCTGAAGATGGAGGCGATACGTTCCTCCGAAACGTCGGCCAAAGCGAAGAATACACGGCGCCAAAACCCAGAAGACGACTTTCATCCTAGTACGAGTAGGTTTACATCAGGTAAAGGCAAAATTGTCACTGTGCTTAACTAATTAAGCACTGTGTTATGAAGACATTATGAGGGAGATCCATGTGTTCTTGATCTCGGAACTAGTTGGAGATAAATAGTCAGCTTCACGCCACGACCGCTTTACCCCCGGGGAAAGAGCTCCCGGTATACATTGGACAAGAGGTTGGGTGGGCCCCAGAACCGGTCTGAATGACGTGGAGAAGAGAAAACTTTGCCCTACTAGGACTCGAAATCTGAGCCTTCGATCCGTAGCCAGTCATTATACTGACTGTATTATTCCGGACTCCAGTGTTTCCTATAACTGTGTTGCACAATGGTAAACATTTGTACCATCACATTAACATTATTTACTGTATCCAAAAGCGGCCTCCGTAGTCTAGAGGTAACGTTCCCACCTCATGACTCGTGGTACGCGGGTTCAAATACCCGGCGGAGGTCGTCGAATTTTTAAGGACGAAAAAATTCAGGGAAAAAGTCCTCCGGGAGGGACTTTAAGCTGTGTGTCCCGTGTCGTAACTTTACGGCACGTAAAAGAACCTCATATCCCCAAAGGGGATCACTGAGCCAAATTCCAGGACGTTTCCCGCCCAATAATAGTCTCTAAGGCCTCTGATAGATGGGGAAGCATTATAGATACCGCTAGGCAAGTGGCCGAACTCGCTTGCTCGGCGGGACTGATGGTACGCACCATTTATCGGTAGGGTAAAGAGACTGGTAGAATATCATAGAGGGAAGCACAATAGATCAAACTGGTCGCGGTGCATGGGGAAACCCACCCTCTCTAAATAACTAACTAACTACTGTATCCAACATCACTGCTCTCTTATTCACATATGATCATGATCAGTAACCTAGGCCACTGACAATGATTTCTGCAAATCCTTCACAACGCAGTGGTATCTACACATTCCGCCTGGTTTAAAGATGCATAATTCCAATATTCGAAAAAATATTGCATTCTCGGACGTTATGCTATGTGGTCTGGTAGTTTATAGAAGTTTCGGAGGAACGTACTACCATGAAAGCAAGCACGGTAACTCTACTGTTTCCTGGTTGCTTACTTGGTTCAGTCTTTGACTCTGAAAGTGGAGGCAACAGACCTACATTCCTTCAAAACTCCTCTAAACTTTCACCACTACTCTTCACATCAACCGCGGGAAGAACCTGAAATCTCCATCTTAATATTATACTTCCAGCAAGGCCTACGTCTAGACATAAAAATTGGTCACTCTAATGGACAACCAGAGAAAACAAAAGTAAAAAAAGAAGAAATAAATCAAAAAAAAGAAAGAAAAGGAGAGTACTTCAACAAATTATTCCACTTCTGTATTACGAAAACACCTCACTTTACCCTACAAGCTTTACCTCAAGTGTACTGCAATTCAGTTCAAGACTGATCCTCAACGTAATTTCCATTCAGGGCGGGAACCACAAGGTGTTGCTGCACCCCTACGGAACCCCCGCTGTGTGTTTGTGCACCACGGTGCAGGCGACTGCAATACAATGAAGAGAATCGCAACAGCAGCAGCTCCAAGTAATGTTTCCAAACAACAGCCTTGTACACAGAGATTTCAAGGTTCTGGGACTTCGCATTGCTTACAATAAGCTACCTTAGTCCTTACAGCACACTTTACCAAGATCGGTTACACTGATTGCGAGAAAATCGCATAAATGCCAGCGTCTACCAAATCGTCGTGCGTATATCACACGTCCACCATTTTATATCGTCACGCGCAACTGTCCCCTGGCGGTAGAGTTAGAAACTATTTCAGTGGTTGCGGAAAACAGAAACATCTGACTCCTAAAATAATGTAAGTAATTCGTTTCAAATCTAAATTAAAAGAAACCTACAATAACTTAAATGGACAATCCACATCCCGTGGCTACGAACATTGCAACTGAAATATCACTTCCAACTCCGACCATGACACTTCAAAATAATTATTCATAGTTAAGTCATTCCTCATCCCACGTTGTGCAATCCAAACAACAGATGCAGTAAAAAGTAAAAGGTAAAGTTTCCTTGTGCCTAATTAATTAAGCACCACGTCATGAAGACGTGTGGCGAAGTAGAAGTATAGCTCCAGCTTTCTTGACATCGACAGTAGATGGAGATGACAGGTCAGTTTCACGCCCCGGTCGCCTTACACCCTCGGAAATACCACCCACGGCAACGATTGGATAGGAGGCATGGTGGGTCCTATATTCGGTCTGGACGCTGTGGAGTAAAAAAAAAAATCTTACACCTGCCAGGAATGGAATCCCAGCCGTCAAGCCCGCAGCATATTGCTACACCTATTGAACCATCTCGGCTCACTTAACTCTACAATATCATCAAATAATATACGAAACAAAGTTGGTGGGCTTTTTTGAATACGGTAATGAACTTTCAGATAGAATAAAATGGTGGGAATTTCACAAATAGCTGAGTAGCTAATATTTTCTCAAGAAGGGCTCTGCCCCACACAATTAGTTGCGCAGGTAAACAAAAAAAAATTGCCCGTGCCTGGAATAGAATTCGGCATTACCGATTGAGCCATTCCGGCTTTTCTTTACAGAGTAAGAAACTTAGTTTATAATGTGAGATTTGTTTACCCTTTCTTCTGGGCTGCTTGTCCTCATGTTACGAGGTTGTGACATGCTGTGTTACAAAACGCATGCATGGCGTTTCGAAAAGGGAGACACAAAGTAGGGTTCTGCCGGCACATTCAATCTCACTAATCCGATTGCTCTCTCAAAGAGGGGCCCAAACATTATGACGTGCTGGAGAAATAAAAACGGGTGTTGTTGCTACTACTTGAGGACAATACGGAGACAACAAGAGCCCAGGTAAGTCGCCTCTTGTCACTTCTTCATAATAAACTAAACTCCTCCTAATCCACTCTCTCTTAAAATGTTTTTCATCATCTGAATTTTGAAACCCAACAAAACAGTGGACAATATTACTTAAGGTCTCTTTCATGGGTATTCCAGCCAAAATCGGGAGCCGGGACAGCGCAGTCGGTATAGCGACTGGCTACGGCCTGGATGACCGAGGGTTCAGAGTACGAATCCCGGTAGGGTAAAAAATTTTCAATCTATATTCCATGCAGAACGGACAAATACATTGTAAGAAGAGGCATCGGCCAAACAATTAACGTCAAAACTATACTACATCTATACCACGGGCCTCCAAGCAGTTTATTATATGTATACAAGTCTAGAATATACCGCTATGTGTCAGCGTGACCCTCAGTCTACGGGATCTACATACTACAATATAAATATGGCGTCGCCTCAGTTCTTCAGATTTATGTTCACGTTTGACTGTCCCTTCTTTTTCACGTCCTCCTTATTATCTTTTGTGCCTCTCCAAGCTTTTGTTCGCGCAGAACGAATTTCGTATTTTCTTTATTTCTCTGTCCCCAGCATCCATTATTGTCCTGCACAGTCGCCTCCCGAGTACCTTAACCTTTCTTGCTATGGCAGAAACATCCCCTTCTAGATAAATTCCAGTAAACAAAATATGAACTAGAGTGAAGCGTACGGTATTCTGTTAACACTTACTTACTTACTTACTTACTTACTTACTCTTGGAACTGAGTCCTTCTGGAAGAGTCGTCAATTCTACAACTACTCAAGAATTTCCCGGCACTTTATGGAACCCGAAGGTTCATTACCATGTTCACAAGAGCCCTCCACTGGTCCCTATTCACCAGATCAATCCAATCCATACCATCCCATCTTATCTCTCTAAGATCCATTTCAATATTGTCCACCCACCTACGCCTTGGTCTTCCCAGTGGTCTCTTTCCTTCTGGCTTTCCCACCAATATCCTATACGCATTCATTATCTTCCCCATTTGTGCTACATGCTGTGCCCACCTCGTCCTCCTTGACTTGATTACCGTATTTACGCATGTATAGGCCGCACATTTTTTGCCAAAAATTCAAGAGGAAAACTGGGGTGCGGCTTATATTCGAAATATTCGAAATCACACTTCATTAAAAAAATATATATATATTCATAATTAGTAATACAGGGTGTTCTACTCCTGAAATAATATTCCAAGAAAATGATTTTTTCTATAATTTCTGCCTGAAAATTGTGCTGCGGCCTATACACGCACGCGGCCTATACATGCGTAAATACGGTATTCTAATTATACTTGGAGTAGGGCACAAGTTATGAAGCTCCTCATTGTGCAGTTTTCTCCAACCTCAACACCTACTTCCTTAATTACGCTTTAGAGAATTTCACTTACAAGGCATCATCACATCCCAGAAGAGAGTGTCCTTCGTAGTCACTGCAGCGAGAACGTAAAAACTCTCAAATTAAAACAAAATACGTCTGTTCCTTTTGGAGTAATTGTACATATATTACCGATAAAGGCAAAGTTGTCGCTGTATTTAATTAATTAAGTACAACGCCATGAAGACATATGGAGAAGTGGAGGTATAGTACCATCATTATTGAACTCAGCAGTAGATGGAGTTGATTAGCTTCACACCCCGGCTGCTTTTTTTCTTTTCCTTGTCACTACAACCCCAGTGGGCCTAGGCCTACCTCCATGAAATTCTCCGTTCACTTCGGTTTTTCTAGATCTTACACATTCGGTAGGACTCCTTGGGCGGGTGATCAGCTTATCGCAAGGCCTCTATCTGTACACAAATACAGAAAATCGCACACACACACAAACTAAACATCCACGCCCTGAGTGGGATTCGAACCCACGATCCCGGTTTCCAAGTGAACGAAGACAGTATATGCCTTAGACGGCTCGGCTGCCGTGACCGGCCCCCAGGCTGCTTTACCGCTTGGGAAATCGCCCCCCTTACCGTATCCATTTTATTGTAGCATGTACAGCCCATTGCTACGCAATGACTGCGAGATAGGCCAATAAGCAATGGCCGTTTCTAAGCATCGGAACGGTAAACACGTTCCCATGGCAACGAATGGGCACGGTGTTTTTTTCTCGATCCATAAGGAAGAAAATTGAGGCGACCAAGTTAGTTGAGAGTTGAGTCCTGCAAGGGATATTCGCCGGACAGTAACGACGTGAACACACAAGTTCAAGAACCTCCAGTGTTGAGAGCTGTTACCAAGCAACGACTAATGAAGACACTGCAGGCCGGAGAAATCTTAGCGTGTAGTGATTTGTAAAGTGTGAAAATCAGCAAGAGTGTTATAGTTTATTGTAGCTAGTACCTGTAAATGATCAATAACTTTATTCACCATGCCACACCCCGTCTATAGTCACACATAACACGTGACAGTAGAGGAGGCTGAGTGGGACCCAAGCCAATCTGGGCACTATGGTGAAGGGAAATTCTTGCCCCTACTGGGAATCGAACTCCGGTCATCCAGCCCGTCGCTATACCGAGTAAATAAAAGGTAAAGCTATTCCTGTAACAGGCCGTGGAGGCTCATAGGGTTGTCAGATGTCGAGGCTCCCACATTTTATAGACAATCGGCTCACAGATGGAGGTGAGATTGTCAGCCTTACGCGCCGGCCACCCTTTACCCCCAGAAATATTCCTGGTACTCATTTATGTTACAGGCTGAGTCGACTCCAGGGCCATAGTGCGGCTGCAAGGATTAAGTAAATTGGAAAAATCCAACTCATCAGGATTCGATCCCGCGACCTTCCGACTTGTAGCATAGTGCCTCAACCAACTATGCTACCGCGTGCCCCCCGCTATGGCGAGTAAGCTACCAAATTACTTACAATTTTCACACAAACTTAATCTGTCCTTTTTTTTAATTGCTAGTGGGGAGGGACTAAGTCCCTTGTACTGCGGCCACTTCTGGCCTATTGTTCCAGTTCCAGATGGTAGGTGAGGGTGATTGTGGAGCAATTGGTGGAATGAAGATTGGCAGGGGAAACCGAAGTACTCGGAGAAAACCTGCCACAGCACCACTTTGTCCACCACAAATCCCACTTGACCAGACCCGGGATCGAACCCGGGTCGCCGCGGTGGGAAGCCAGCGACTAAACCGCTTGAGCTATGGAGCGGCCACCTTAATCTGCCCTTACATTAGTCCATTACTAACACAAAAAAGGAAGATGGAAGCCCACATGCACGGTGCCAGTACATATAAGCAACTTTCCCATTTCGCGGCCGCTTTTCTGCTGCCTATTGTTTTCAGCGCTTCCCTCGACAACTGAAAGAAGAAAAGCGAACAACAGAGGACAACAGTGATGCGTTGGATGAAGGCTGCTTGGAATGAGAAGTGGGGATCGCTGGGTGAAACGGACTGGAAAATGGCCGACCCTTGTAAACTATAGGCCTATGTACTACAGAAGAGGCTGAATAGGAGTAGCAGGTCCCAAGAACAAAGTGCGTCTGCTTACTGAAGAACAATTTTTATCTGTTAATCTATTCTAGGATCCTGTTTCACGAAATGAGATGGGTGAAACTGAAAGATTTTAAGTAGCAGACTGCAGACTCGGTTGGTTAAAGTAGACTTTTTGGCAAATGGAATGAAAACATTATCTACAGTGTTGGATTTGAGGTTCTCACAGCGTTACTATGAAGACCGCGGTCTCCTGGGTTGCAACGCGATGTTTCGGAGTTACATGTCGTTTCCATGTGCAGGGTCGGTGAATAAGCAAAGCAATAAACTAACAGAAGCAGGAGGCAAGCTGAGCTAACCTTCTTTATTCGCTTAGTCTCCGGCGCTGAAGATGAAGATGACATGTTCCTCCGAAACGTCGGTTGACTTTCAACGGTTACACTGTATTATCTCCCAGAAGACAGAACTCCTAAACACAGATTGTGGTGTTGCTGGATTTGAGTTTCTTAAAGCGGTAAAAAAAAAAAGCTATCCCTATACCAGGCCGTGAAGGCCCATAGGGTTGTGAGACGTTAAGGGTCCCACATTATCTAGACAATCGGCTCAAAGATGGCGGTAAGGTTGTCAGCCTTAGGCGCCGGCCGCGCTTTACTTCCCAGGAAAATTATTTATTTAATTCCTGGTACTCATTTCTGTTAGAGGCTGAGTGAACCCCAGGGCCATAGTGCGGCCGGAAGGATTAGGTCAACTGAAAAAATCCAATGACCTCATCGGTATTTGAACCCGCGACCTTCCGACTTGTAGCTACGCTACCGCGTTAGTTCTGGGATATAACGCCGTTACGTTGAAAGTCAACCGACATTTCTGGAGGGACATGCCGCCGCAATCTTTAGGGTGGAAGTATAAGACAAGCAAGAAACCAGAGTAGAAGCACGTGGGAAGAAAAGCCAATTTTGTTATTTTACAATTACAAACTAGGGCTATATGGAGTTTCATGAAAATATGCATATGTAACTTTGTGTCGTATAGACCTATATTCAAATCTGGGATTCAAAAAGAAGGTAGACGGACAGAAAGAGGCGAATATGAAAAAAGAACACAATTCCTTGAAAATCCTAAAAATGGTCAATCGCTCTTGCAGTCATTAGAATTTACTGGTAAAGGTAATTAATTAACCATCACGCCATGAAGACTTGGCTCCCCACGGTTCTTGAACTCGGCACTAGATAAAGGTGACTGGTCAACTTCACGCCCCAACCGCTTTACCCCCGGGGGAAGGGGCCTCAGTACCCATTCAATAGGAGACTGTGTGGGCCCCAGAGCCGATCTGGAAGCTGTGGAGAAAAGAAAATACTTGCTCCTAATATTGCATTTCAGCATCCTCTAGCGTTGCATTAAATGCAACATAACTGTTCACAATCTCTCTTTAATTTAAAATTACATTCAAATCACATTGGCCGCCTCTGTGGTCTAGTGGTCAGAGTTCCTGGCTACAGATCCAGAGGTCCCGGTTCGATTCCCGGCGGTACCAGATTTTCTGAGAAGTAGTGGGTTTTGAACGGAGTCCACTCAACCTAGTGAGGATAACTGAAGAGCTATTTCACGGAAATAGCGGCTTCGGTCTAGAAAACCAACATTAGCAGCCGGGGGAATTCGTTGCTCTGACCACGCAACACCCTCCATCGGCTAAAGCTGGTACTAACTTCGCCGACAAGCGGCGGTCGCTCGGTCGGTATAGTTCGCTTTCGGACTCAAGCTAGGGAGTGTTTTTTGTTTTTAAAGTTACATCAATTGCTACATATTTCGGCACTACTTGGCCATCTTCAGGCAAGTGTTCACGTTTTGACGTTTTGAAACTGTCAACACTGCATTACATTGTAAGTCAATGTATTTCCATGCTATTGCATATCGCTGTTCACACTAAAGTACGTTTGTCTGAGAATAGAACTCCCTCCCCCTTTCCACGTTGCTTTCCTTGTGCGGCGTCCATATTTGTGCCCCCTTCGTATGTGTTCTCACTAGCTGGGAGTATGTACCCGGCCGTTCAGCCCGTCGCTATACTGACTGAGCTACGCCGGCTCACCAAAATTTACTCATGCAGAAATCAAATTTCTTACACAATAACATTTTGAGTTGCGTTCTTAAACAAAAAATTAAACGTAAGGCTTGTGTGATTGCAACACAGGAGGCTTGTTAACATCTAGTCTATATGATGCTTACAAAAAGTTCCCGAGACAGAATTGCCTTACTGCTCCTTGTATCTTCCTTGCTGAGAACAAAATATTATTTCCCTCCTTGTGAAAGTTGAAGGCGGTTTCACACAACAGAAATCCCACTCCACTCACCCCAAAGCTATCAAACGTGGAAGAACGAAACAATAGACGAACGCACAAATGAGCTTTGTGTCGAAACAATTGTTTTCTTTGTAGGCTACTCGCAGCTTTTGTATGTACAGCTTCAAGTGTACTGCGTCCCTTCAATATTTTTTGTGCAATGGTAACTATGTGTACCATTTAATATAAAGCTCAAGAGGTAGAAATTACACCTACATAGTTCGTTTATGGGTTTCGTCTGATTATCAAAACAAAGAGTATATATAAAAATTGAGTGCCTCTGTGGTCTAGTGATCAGAGTTTCTGGCTACAGATCCACAGGTCCGGGTTCGATTTCGGGCGCTACCAGATTTTCTGAGAAGTAGCGGGTCTGGACCGGGGTCCACTCAGCCTCGTGAGGATAACTGAGGAGCTATTTCGAGGAAATAGCGGTTCCGGTCTAGAAAACCGAGATTAACGGCCGTGGGGATTCGTTGCGCTGACCACTCAACACCCTCTATCCGCTAAAGTTTGCACTAACTTCGCCGACAAGCGGCGATCGCTCGGTCGGTATAGTTCGCTTGCGGACTAAAAAACCACGGAGTTTGTTTGTTTTTTGTTTTATTGTTTATATTATATATTATAACAATTCTTCTTTACATACGACATGACTTGTGTAGACAAGTCCTGTATGTTCAATGAGGCTGCGGCAGCCCTTTTTCAGTTCTTACCGCTTCTTGCAAACAGAACCTGACACTCCTCTAAGGACGACGCAACCATCTACGTCACGGTCTGATAACGACACACCCGCAGAGATGTCATCTTACTGGCTGTACTCCTCCGAGCGACAGAATCGTGGATGTGTAGCCTATGGCCAGCTACCTCAGTGGCTCGCACTGACATGCACTACTTTGTAACCGATATTACTGTACCAGCAATCATACCGAAGGAGCTCGCTTCTTTTCTCACGCGGTGACACCCCACAAAACTATTCAAATAAGTAGATACACAGCGCGCTCTAAGCTTGCGATTGTTACATACAGTCATTATTTTATTAAGAAAACAGCTGTGGGGTGTATGGACCGGCAATCTGCCATACTGGGGGGCCAACACCGCTTGAAGCTTTGTGAAATGGGGGCGGAGTCCTTCACACGAAATTCTATAGCAGGCCCAGGGAGCGCAATGCCTGGATAAGGGGTTGTATTATAGTGTGATGCTTTGATCAACTGTGGAAAAGAAATTTTAAGGGGTGAATTTCAAACAAAACAAGTTGGTGTGTGTAGATTATAGTCGATTCTTAAGTCATTGCATATAAAAGTCCTTCGTTTATGGGATGAAAAGTTTTGTTTAAAAAAATGTATAACCTAACCTACAGATAAAGGTAACCTGGGCTTAATTAATTAAGCAACAAGCCTGGAATGGAAATAGAAGTACAGATCCAGCACTTCTTAAAGATCGGTACTATGGGTAGTTGAATGTTGAGCATCACGCCTCGGCTGCCTCTAAAAATTTAACAGTATCCGCCCAATTACATTTAGGTCTCCCAAGTGAGCATTTTCTGATTACGTCTCATTATAAATTTCTTATTTTCCTGCTGCATGCCCAGCCAATCTTATCATCTTACATTTAAACTAAAATTATAGTACATAGCTTGCGTCTTAAAATATTTATGACACAAGATATTAGAGCCCTAATATAAACTCCGCCAGTGTCACTTAATTGCGTACTTATGGAGCTGAGCCCCTCTTGACAAGCCAAATCTGCAGCTACTCAAGAATTTCCCAGCATTTTATGGAACCCGAAGGTTCATTACCGTGTTCATAAGAGCCCTCCACTGGTCCCTATCCTGAGCCAGATCAATCCAATCCATACCATCCCATCCTATCTGTCTAAGATCCATTTTAATATTGTCCACCCACCTACTCTTTAGTCTTCCCAGTGGTCTCTTTCCTCCTGGCTTTCCCACTAATATCCTATATGCATTCCTCTTATCCCCCAGTCGTGCTACATGCCCTGCCCACATCATCTTCCTTGACTTGATCATTCTAATTATACGTGGAGAAGAGTATAAGTTATGAAGCCCCTCATTATGCATTTTTCTCCAACCTCATGTCACTTCATCCCTCTTCGGTCCAAATATTCTCCTTAACACCCTGTTCTCAAACACCCTCAGTCTACGTGTATGTTCCTCCCTTAATGTCAGAGACCATGATTCACAACCATACAGAACCATAGGCAAAATTCTAGTTTTGTACTCGTATATTCTAATTTTTATGTTTTTGGATCACCAGTGTCACTACATTTCAATAATATCACACACAGCCTCCATGTTATCAGTGCTGATAACAGGGAATTTAAAGATAGAAAAGCTGAGTTGGTCTATAGTAACAGCAAGTTGAAATCACTCAACTCGTTCAAATGGTTGCCCCTGGTTTTATCCGCGAGGCGTGTATTGAGATGTGCCACTGGGGCATGTTTTATTTTCCGAGAATTTCGGTTTTCCCTTGCCAATTATCATGATATTAATGCCCCATACTCATCTATCATCTGAGGCTAGTACAATAGGCCCATTTTGCGGCAGCAATAGCCTCCCAAGGGACGCAGTTCCACCACATTCCAAGAACAAAAACAATATAAAAGTCCCTTGGATAGGTTATCCCGCTCTCGCAGGAATGCCAGAAATCAGATGTAGCGCAAATGCAGTTTCTGGGAGCACAATTAGGCTTCGCCACGTCACTCCACGGAAGAAGCATTCAGAGTTAGAAGCATAGCTGGAGAGATTCAAGGGTACCAACAAAACTGGAAATGAAGCATGTGCATCAGCACTCTGTTACCGAGAACGGGGGCGAAGAGAACTAGATAGACCAAAACGACGATGCAGAAGACTGAGGCCATCTTAAGATTCATAGGGACATACCTAACACTTTCAGACACTGAGCACATAATCATGTGGCCAGGATGGCAAAGATAAACAGGACGGAGAAAGCGAAGGAGAGAAAGAGTTTGAAGAGCAAAAGGAAGAGGAAATAGAAAATATTTCAAGAAAATTCCCGCTATTATTTTTAATCTGTGACATCATTCACTTATTTTTCAAGAGTTGGATAAGTTCCATTCGATCTTCGTGTGGGCCTATAATTCAAAGTGCAGAATTAAATTCAGCCAACAATTCTTACTATAAGAAACCTTAACGAATAACTAATTCAATAAATCCTGCTTTTGGACACAGTTCATCCATCATCATATCCTCATAGCGTAAGAAGGTTTTCCTGAGATCCATTTTAAGTTCTGATCCTACGCCTTTAAATTTGTTAATTGTCGAGTCGATGTTGACCCTACTTTTTGATGTTGCATGGTGTGGATTTGGGAAATATTTACGACGTTTCGGAGATGCCTGTTGCTTCCGTGTTCGGAACCGAAATGTGTAGGGGTGAATGAGTTTTCATATATACTCGTACACAACAGATCCACAGGAGAAAGTATGAGGATTGTTGCCCACTCGGGGTCAACAGGGACTGTCCGTGTTGGCGCCGATTAGACATAACCTCTACCCTTCCTCCCGTGGATCTGCTCACTGAACCTACACATTTCGATCCTGAATGTGCAGACGGCATATACTTCCGAAACGACGGAAATATTGCTCACATCCACACGGTGCAAAATAAAAAAGCAAAATCAACGTCCATTTTAATGTTACCCTTCCATCTTCTCCTTGGTCTTCCAAGTGTTATTTTTACTAGCGGTCTCTTCAGAACACGTGCTTGCGTGTGTATTGTCTCCCAAGGAGCCTGATACCCAACCAATCTTTGTCTCCTAGTTCTATACATTTTACAGAATGTCTCAGGACGAAAGTTCACAATATTATGGGAGGTCATATTATCAGTCATTCTAAGCAAGAAAGTGTATATGAACATGTGTCCTGTACCGAACGGTTTCCGAGCCATTTCACTGTGCAGACGAGCAACACGCCATGTCCTCACACGAATTGCCAAGTGCATTGATGTTGACGGTGGAAGTTTCGAAAATGTATTACACTAGGTAAACTGTACAGACTTTGTCACTTGGACAATAAATACCGGCATTAAAACCGAAATTAACTGCCGTGAGAACTCCTTGCGCTGATCACGAGACACCCTCTATCCGCTAAAGTTGGCACTAACTTCGCCGACAAACGGCGGTCGCTCGGTCGGTATAGTTCGCTTGCGGACTACAGGCCACGGAGTTCTTTTGCTAGAAACAGTACGCAATATCTCTGTCGTATCAACAATTTTTTAACTGTACAGTGAAATAGCTCTCACTTGGAAACCGTTCGGAATAGGACACACGTACGTATAATTTTTTGATTAGAATGACCGATACACTGACCTCCCAGAATAATAAACATTCCTTCTGGGACTCTTTGTATATCCTGCACATACCAAGAAATACCTCTTCATATCATAAAAAAAATTCGAATTTTTGCATTAAATTTATTCGGAATCCATTATTGGCTCGAAAGTTCAACCGTGCGGAAGGATACACGTGTCCTTCGTACTTCCTGCACTCAGACGAACCGTAAATATATCGTGACCGTGGACACCACTAATTGGACGTATCGGCGTGGCCAGGGCGCCATTACATGCAAGCCCACTCAGCGGCAACAAGGAACAGCGGGTAAGTGAAGATGCTCCATTTAGGGAGGGGATGCGCACACATTTAACATAACAACCCCCATTAAAAAGAAGTGGGTTGGGTTTAAGCTACCCCCAACCCCTCTCTTCATAAGGGAGGAACTGGAATCGCCGAGTTCCCAACCACCCTTGTAGAAAGGAAATATTATCGATCCCTTGTAGCTCCGCTTCCTCCCTGATTGGTGGCTTTTTTGATACGATCCTTCGAGTCTCGTCCAATCAGTTGTCAGTGGTACCATCCGACGAAACACCTAAATCTCACGCCATTCTCACCCTTATCGTCTTGTCGGCATCGTATTATCTTAAAGCTCATTTTCGCTTGTAATGACAGAAGCTCTGAGTTCCCACCGACCTGTTATCTCGTCCAACCAATCCTTGAATGGCGGAGAAGGTTTTGTGGTATTCTTGTCAATATAGTTTTAAGCATGGTTGACACTTCTATTTTCTGTGTAATTATCTTATTTACTAGCGGGTAGAGAAGGGGAGATGAAAGAGAGGGATGAAGGAGTGATGAAGGGTAAGAAAAGAAGAAGCGGGGATGTTATGCAGTATAGAGTTGGTAAAAGTTAAGGGTGGGACAGTTAAAATATTGCAGTTCCCTCCGGCTGTTCACTGGCCGGACAAGGGGGTTGTTTCTAAGGGATGTTATGTTCAGTCGTTGGCTTGGTTGTGTTCTACACAGACGCTATATAGAAGCGTGTGTCGGCGTACAGACAGACAGACGGATTTATCCAAGTTGCGTTTTCTCATGCTGTGAATTGTGAAATGCTTTAAGCAGCGCGGAAACAAGTTATATAGAAGAAGAAGAAGAAGAAGAAGAAAAAATGTTATATTACTTCCGGTAAGTGACGTCAAGTAACCAATCGAAACAACCGTTAAACGGAAATGAAATGAAAAAAAATTCTGTGTGGAAATTTTTATTGAAGAAGACCATGTGTCTGTAACCTGTTTATCACGGAAACGAGTTCCTAAAATAAGCCAAAATACTTGTTGTCCACATAAAAAAAACAGTGCATATGTTGTGGTTTAGTGTTAATGGAGACAAATGCAGTGACTTTCGGTGACTTAAAATACAAATTAATTACAATTAAACCGATTTCGTTTGTCATAGCATGCATTACCGGGATTCTTGTAGTATTTTAAATGCCGGTATAAAATTTACGTGTTACCTAAACTCTGGGTTAAAAGTCAAGAGAAAAACTATAGGCCGTGTAAGCAAAATGGTTACAAAGAGAGAAGAGACAGTCGAAGGGCAGAGCTTATTAACCGAAACCATTCTGGAACGTCGTACATTTCAAATTTGGTAGATTTCCACTGTAACATTCGCTACTTTTAATTTACACGAGGACACAAAATGGACTGAAATTTATCATAAAAGAAAAATCGTAAAAGTAATGGCCGTAAAAGACACTGAAGAATGAGTGAGCAGCGGGAAATAGAAGTATCAGTGGTTAGTACTCCTGAAACAAGCCAATGCTCATCGACAATGGGATCACCGGGGCCATCACCACATCATCATATCACCACCTCGACAACAGGTACTACAGGCCCGGTATCCTTCCACCCAATCAGCCGGACACCAGCCTCACCTCCGGCAAGTCCCAACAGGAAGTCCCCGTCGGGTCCGAGAGCAGGGTCGCCTTCCTCCAGCGTCCAAGCAAAGGCTTCATCACCCCTGTACACATCGTTCTCAATATCCAGTATACTGAGCAGGACTGAGCCGGCTAAGAAACTGACCGCTTCCCTGGGTCCCCTGCAGCAAATCCCGGCCCAACATCCGAGCGTTGTGGAAGCGGCTGCTGCAACCCTGCATCCCTGTGCGGACACCGCCATGCTGTCCAGGTAAGAGCCCGTCTCCTCAGCACCAGTCAGTTTGGAAATCATTATTTCTTCTCGACGCTAAAGGGGAATGGCTAGTACTATAGGCTGCCTGAAGAATCTCTGTTCCGCAACATCTCCAGTGTGCCTATGCCGCTTCGGGCTCCCTTCCTTATATCTTAAATTGAATTCAGTAATTTTCTAACGGCAGTGTAACCGCCTGCATCCCAATCGCAAGACGGTTTCACCTCAGAGATACAGTACAGACGTTGAAGCCAAAGCCTACTTCAAATAACGCTTTACAACTACAGTAAATAAATATGATTATAAGACAAGGACTAGCTGAAAATGGTGATCAGTGTTGGTGTTTTGCAAACGCGGTAATAAATTTTCGAGTTTCACGGTTTGATGGCTATTTTTTGATAAGCTGAGTTTCTGAAGGAGGTATATGCTTCATTTAACAATTTAGCAATAAAGTTATATGCCTATTTTTAATTAAATTAAAAGATTAAATGTTACCAATGATTGCAACTATTCGATTAAGAAAATGTTAATCAACTCCACCCAATCAAATTATATGCCTGTTTCTTCATGAAATTAAAAGCAGATTAAATTCTGGCAATGCTTGCAACTATCTGATTAACCTTCTGTAATACTGTTAGTGTGACGGACCAGGATGAACCAAATCAAATTCGATTAGGAACCTGTTATTTTCCCGTCTTATATCTAAAAACTTCAAGCTTCAAAAGAAAGACTATGGGACTAATTTTATCGGTTGTTAAATATGAATGCCAAATTTTGTCTCTCATAAGGGAGAAACAAATTGGGGGGTTGGGAACAGGATGCTGATGAAAATATGTGGACGTAAGTAAGGAACAAGAGTGTGATGGAAAAAAATTACATAATTAAGAGCTTCGTTATTTTTTTCTTGAAGTAGCTCTAATATGATTAGGGTGATTAAGTCCAGAAAGATAAGACGGGCATGACACGTAGCATGCATGGCATAGAATATAGATAATAAATGCATTCAGAGAGTTGTAGTGAGAATATCTGAGGTAAAGTAACTACTTGGAAGATCTGAATGTGAATGGGAGCACAATATTAAAATATACATACGGCAAAGTTCCAATTATGCGACATTGTGCTTTATCCGAAACAGTCATCAGATGTGCTGCTTACAGTGTTTCATTTTTTAAACAATAGCTTTTGCGTTTTGCCATACATACTGTGTATTAAATGTTTCATTTAGTTGATTTAAAATCCATTGTTCAGCCTTTTTGCCCTTTGGCGCTACAGCCCCAATTTTGGCCTTGGCCGACCTCAATAAAATTCTCTGTTTCAGTTCGCTTATTACATCTTAGACATTCGGTAGGACTCCTTGGGCGGGTGATCAGCTTGTCGGAAAGCCTCTACCTGTACACAAACACAGAAAAACGCACATACACAAACACCAAACATCCATGCCCTGAGTGGGATTCTAACCCACGATTCCGACTTCCGAGCGAGCACAGTGCATGCCTTAGACAGCTTGGCTACCGTGACCGGCATTGATAAGCTTACTTAATTGAAATTTATTTCTCTATACAATAGTTCTGTACAATATTATGTTAGTGGCACTATAGAATAATTATTAATAAACCCGATCTCAAACTTACACTCAACTTCCACTAAATTTGCGGTTACTTTTGTCCTTCTCCGACACTGGTTTCCGTTAACCCGTCCCGTTTACGCCAGATAACAGTAACTCCACTATATTTCTAAAACCAGGAGATGTGAGACTTAGACTCGAATTAAATTGCTCAAAATAAAATTCTCTGGAGAGAACAATGAGCATCCCAGTCCTGTAAATGCAGGAAATTTCTTTACCATCTCGGCAACGGCAGACTTTTCAAGAAACAATGTAATAAGACGAGATTTTAAGAATTCAGTGCATTTCTTCTTCAAATATCTGTTACGATGCTAAACAGAGTTTAGTTTCTGAAATATCTACTTAGCCTGCGAATTAGGCCTACAGCAATAGGATAACAGCTTGATAGTGGTAGTGGTAGTCTTGTGGTGTTTGTGTGTGTGTGTGTGAAGCCGTGTAGTTCGGTAGAATTTCATTGTCGTTTCGAAGGAACGCACTGCCTTTATCTTCAGAGTAGGAGGTGTGGGACCCTGAACTCAAAGGTAACACCGGTAAATTTCCACCATACAACTGTATTGTACTGTATTATCTCTGGAGGTTGGCAACAAACGAGTATTCAGACCACTTCTGGGCCCACCGTGGGCACCCAATCTTGCTAGAACCCTTCAAAGAGCCGTGACCATAACGTGGAGCAGGGACGAATTAGGCTGTGGCCCTCCTATCTCCGGCTACCCGGCCTCACATCTCGCAAGAGAGTAGTCTTCAAGGAGCAGCTGATTTGCGGATTTGTGTAGTTATGCTACAAGCAGAATTAAATCTTTCTTACAAAAGTTTTCAAAACACCCCTTCTGTTTCTCAAATTTAATTCTACATAGACCTATTTCATTCGTTCATCAATGGCTATACAGCCCTGTCTTGGCTCCTGACCTCTTCTTCAGTTTCGTAATATCTTTTACACAGTCGGTAGGACTCCTTGGACAGGGGATCAGCCCGTCGCAAGACCTCTACCTACACAGGACAACACAAATACAGAACACACCCTCACACAAATATTCATGCTTTGATTTGGATTCGAACCCACGATCCCAGCGCTCGAACGAGCGAAGACAGTTCATGCCTTAAATCGCGCGGCCACTGATCGGCAAATGGTCTATTAACACTATGAGATATCATGGAAATCTTTTGTTACATGTACATCCACTGCTAGGCAACGTGTTGGTAAATACGTTCCCGCTAAGACAGATTCTTGGTGATTCAAGTTACGCAACAGTATATGAGGCTGTGTTTTCTATGTAGTCTGCGCCAAACAACAGTAGAATAATGGGGCTATGCAACCCGTTTCTAAGCAACGGCTCGCTGAACATATTTTCGCATAAGCAGTGACGTCAGTAACAACAGAGACGGTATTTTCCGTGGAGTCTGTGCGGAGTGCTTATAAGAGAAGTGAGTGCAGTGACAGAGTTAGTTCAGGGGCAGTTACCAGTCAGTCGTATGCTGGAGTGAGCCCAGAAGAGTTTTCGGTTAAGAGGTTCCAGACTGATTGAAGACGAAATAGCAAGAAGACTTCACAGTGAGCTGAAGTGCTAGTTTCTGGTTCAGATCCGTTGCTAGGAGACGACTAGTGAAGACAGACAACTCTAATGAGTGAACAATGGTAAACTGGAAATTGTGCAAATCAGTGATAGCACTGTATTAATTGTAATTAAGAGAGACAGTAACCGAAGTGCTAATAAATCCAATCGGCACGCATACCACCCTACACGTGACAATATGCTAATTCCTTTTCTGCTTCCATCTTCCAGATCAGACGTAAATGGCTGGCCTTTATAGATACATGTGACAATGTCAGTGAAGGAATGCATAAATCTGACATCTTTTCTTTGATATTTGAGCAAGCGACCTATTTAATGACGCTTTACCAACAAAAGTTGCGAGGAAGTTGCCGTGGATATTTAGGCCTACAACAAAAAATGAAATAAAGGTGTAGCTCTGTTTGCCCAATAAACATCGAATATTGATGACGTTTCGTTGGTTGAATTCCAACAAAATTTTGCCTTGCCTACAGGAAAGTTATAAAGATCAGTAAGTTAAATGTACGAGTATACATTAACCGTTATTTGTTCAGAGAAGAAGAAAAACTCAAAAGCAAAAATTCCACATTACTAAATGTTCAAGCAAATTGTGTATAGCCNTAGGTAAAACTTCTGGTTGCAGCCCGCATGGAAAAATCGTAGCCTACAGTGTTGATAGGCGAATAATGCACGTTAACTATTACTGACAGTCGTATAACAAGTGACAGATTAATTCGAAATATTTCACACAACTTAAACTTCAGAATCAAGATGCATGCTTAGAACAAATGTGGGCAACTAGGTACTGTTGGGCAGGATCCATGGTGAAGTGACGAGGGTCAAGACAGCCTTGCGAGATATCCGTTTCTGTCTTCAGGTGAGGGGAGAAGACACCTACTCTGGACCAATGGTTGAGGTTAGCTCCTTCAAAAGGACCCAACACAACAGGTGTCTTCCCCCTCAACTGAGAATGGAAACAGATCCAGTTTCCGAAAAGTTGTGTTCTCTAGCTTCTAGAATACCGGACGATTGATAAAGTCCAATAACCCAGTAATCCCGAGTGTTATACACCATTCTGAATCTATCAGACAGTGAGGCGGTTCTTTCTTGATGGTAACAAGGCTGGAGTGTGAAGCTAGTTACCCAACTTAGCCTAGTACCGCTAGCTTTACTTACGAACGTCTGTTTACTCGGGGCTTGGTCGTAGCGGGAAAACTTTAGTTTTATCTTTACCTTGCCGTTGTTGTTGCAAACGCAATGTGCGTGGTAAGACTACACCTCCCTGCAGACACCCGCCGTCTTCCGCCTGATGTTTCTAGTAACAAGCTGCCACTAATTGGACAACATTAAGCCTTGCCGGTACCCCAGAGTTGTTGAGTCAATCCTCCCGTTGTGCTGACCATTAATACCCCATGCCTCACTATACCAAGCTTTCAACGTGGTCAAGCTATCTTCATTCGCAATCAATGTGGAAAGAAATAGTCCTTGGCCCCAGTTACTTATAATCAACTTTTTTTCTTCCTACCTTCAATGTATTTGCAGATAGCTTGTCCTCCTTAATGGTTACCAGATGGCGCTATGCCAGTCAAACTTCAAATGCATTAGTTTTAAGTTATAAGCGGATGAGGGTACGTAGGTGTCCATTTTATTGCCACTGTTTGAAAGCTGCGTGTCTCTAGAGTTCATCAGAGCATTCTTCATTTAAAAGAATAATTACCTTCGGAAATGATAAATAAATTAATTAATTTGGCAGATAACAAACTGCACTCCATATGTCTGAAACAGGGGCTTACAGCTGTTCCGTGGTTCGAACCCTGTTTCCTATAATATATCGCTTCGCACGTCACGCGGTTTTATTTTCCTGGGAGGGATGTAATTCCAAAAATGTATATTATTTACTTATTTATGCCTACAACCAATGTTTGCTCGAGCCGGGATAGCGTACTCGGTATAACGACTGGCTACGGGCTGGGTGAACAACAGATCGGAGTTCGAGTCTCGGTGTGGTAAAGAATTTTTTTCTTCTCCACATCTTCCAGATCGTCTCTGGAGTCCACAAAGTTCCTAGCCTCGGGGGTAAAGCGGCTGAAGCCTGAAGCTGTCCATTCACCCCCATCTAGTGCCGAGATCAAGAAAATGTGTCTCTACACATCCACTCTCCCATAAGTCTTCATGGCGTAATGCTCAATTAGTCAAGCACAGGGACAAATTTACCTTTTTATCTAATGATTACTATAATTCAGCTCATAATCTACTGCCTGCTGTATACAGACGCAAAGATTCAGATATACAAGATTATAATGTTGCCTACATCTGCATTGATTTGCCACTGTCCGCCATTAAGGAAGAAATATGGACTAAGGATGTCTGAGAACATGGCGCTGAGGAGAATATTTGGAACCAAGAGAGAAGAGAAGATCAGAGGCCGGAGAGAACGGAATAATAGGGACCGTCAACACTTGTACTCCAGGCCTAATACGATTATTACGATCACATTAAGAAGGATGAACAGGGAATGTAGCATGCACATAGGATCTGAAGCAAAGAGGTCACAAGGAAATATAGACGTATATGGGGGAATGACAGTGTAACTGATCTTCAGAGAGACAGGATGAGGGTATGTGCTGGATTTATCTGGCTCATGAGAGAGAAGATGGAGGGCTCTTGTGAAGACGGTAATGAACCTTCGGTCTTGATAAAATTTTGGAAATTTCTTGCGAGGCTAAGCGACTGCTGGGTTCTGAAGGACTGGGCTCCATGGCGTTAACGTTAACTGGTTAACTGGTTATGTCTACTGTTTACACAATGACTCTCTCAGTCTCAGTAGCATCGACTGGAAGGATGATAAGAGAATTATACACTTTAAAGTAAGTCTGAGAAACGACTATGGTCCAGTTTGAGCCACTATTCCAGTATTTGCCTGAAGGAACTGAGGACGACAACGAAAAACCTCAGTCAGTTTAGTTGATATCCGTGCTGAGGTTCGAACAAAACACCTCCCGAGTGAGGGAACTCGCTCGGTTAATGCGTGTCCCTTAAGGGGTTGCTTATGTAAAGAGATTGAAGTTTACTATTTTCTGAGATATAAGTCCCTGTAGTCCACAGAAATATAAGCGATGTTTCGGAGGAATATGTCGCCTCCAGCTTCAGGGTCGAACAATAAGCTTCCAACATGCTACACGACGTTATATCCCAGAAGATAAAACTCTTCATAACCACCGCTGTGAGAACTTCATATCCAATACGTAACGAGATTGTTTTCGTTGGACACTGTCCCTGCCTGGTCAAACTGAAGTCGGGTTTCTCATGGCTATGAGTTTTCAGATCGAAGTCTTCTCGATTATTACACCGTACAGTCTTGTAGATGAATGAAAATCTAATTATATATCCATCCACCTATAACACTACATGACGTCTCAACCCAAAAGACCACAAACTCGATGTTCATTTATTGCAGATGTATCAACTGTTGGTCCGGTCTAGAAAACCGAAATTAACGGCCGTGGGGATCCGTTGCGCTGACCACGCGACACCCTCTGCCCGCTAAAGTTGGCGCTAACTTCGCCGACAAGCGGCGGTCGCTCAGTCGATATAGTTCGTTTGCGGACTAAAACCACCTAGTTTAATTCTTTTTAGTATCAACTGTTAGGCTGGGGGTAAAGGGCGGCCGGCGCGTAACGCTGACAACCTTACCGCCATCTGTAATCCGATTGCCTAGAAAATGTGGCAACCTGAACATCTCACAACCCTATGGGCCTCCTCTGCCTGTTAAGGGGATACTTTTACTTTTTGTATCAACTGTTGTGCATAGCTGGGCACAGCGTATGAACTTACAAGTATTTTCCTTGCATTTCGATAAATACTTATGATATCGAAAAATTGCAAATAAATTTTGAAATATTAATAAAATCTGTGGGCTTTTTCATGTTACGAAAGAGTAAGTATCCGTCCTTCATCCGCGATACGGTTTTTCATTCTTCAACATCACCACAACATACAGCTACTGCCTGTCGAAATCTTGTATAAGGAAGTCGCCGTTTTTTTCTTTCGGACCGTTTTAAATAATTTGATTATTACTTTATTTAAATAATCACCGGACATTTTAAGAATGCCGTCTTCTGGGATGGGGTGCCGTGTAGATATTTTGTTAACCGACACAATCTTCAAGATATAAGAAATCCGCGAGCGATGAACCAGGTGAACAGGTGTCTGTAGACTACATACTGCAGTCTGTAGTCCGAAACGTCGGTTAACAAAGTATCTACACGTCGCCACATCCCAGAATACGGTATTCTTCACAGTCACCGCCGTGAAAACCTCAAATCTTATATACTGTACATTTATTTATAATTATTTAATTAAGCAATAGCCGGTCACGGTAGCCGAGGGGTCTAAGGCATGTACTGTCTTCGCTCGCTCGGAAGCCGGGATCGTGGCTTCGAATCCCACACAAGGCATGGATGTTTGGTGTGTGCATGCGTTTATTCCATGTTTGTGTTGTCCTGTGTTTAGGTAGAGGCCTTGCGACGGGCTGATCACCCGTCCAAGGAGTCCTACCGTCTGTAAAATGATCATGAAACTGAGAAATCAGCCCTCTGCTCCAAAGTGGGAGCGAGAGGAGAGAGGTAAATATTAAGCCATGATAGTGACTTTTATAACGTCGAATCGTTTTTTCTTGAGATGGCAATGCGATGAAGTTTCACTGGAAATTTCGAGACGTCAAGGCGCCAGCCTGTCGCCTCCTTGACAGCTCTGTATAGCCGTGAGTTCGAGAGCGACGAGCCCCAAGCTGAATTTGTGGCACGTGTCGAAGTGGCAGCCAACCAACCACGTAATAGGACAATTACGAAGCAGCTGCCCAGTTTGAATGTAGCCAATTTTTTAAAATTAGCGCATTTCTCTTTGTAGCGTTGTTTTCTGATGCTGGCTCCCGAGGCTGCAGATCGCTTGGCCTCACCTTTTGGGCCACAGCAATCGCGTGCTGCTTTCCGCTACTGAGCTTAAGGCTCATAAATCATTAAGGGAAGCGATGTGCCCCAATTTATGTAGCATTCAACTGATAATTTTTATAAACAGAAATTAGTTTAGTTGCAAGATCGGACACTGTGAGTTTGCCAACAATACTTCAAGAGACAGTGACTCGTGTCGTGCTCTCTTTACTTAGTTAATCATAAGTATTTCATAGTGTCTCATAGTGGCGAATAAATTAATCTCGATACCACTAATACTGGTAGTTTTGGCCCTGACAACCTTGAGATTCTCATGTTATCCGGCTCCCTAGTCGGTCCAATCAGATTCGATTACTTACCCCTAATTATAATCTCTCATTGGCGCGCATCCCTTTTCATATTAACCCTGAAGGGCTACAAGTGTACGAGTATGTTATACTCTGAGCAGACTGCAGCACCGTACGAAGTGCCGTGTGTTCAACAGATCTCCGTTCCTTCCCATCGCACGCTATGATTAAAATGAAAATCACTAGCTTTTTAATGATGCTGTATTGATCAGATTATGACGGACCGTCAAAAAAAAATTAGACTCATTATAGTATCTGAGAGGGGGCGTGCCGTAGCGTAGAGGGTTGAGGTCCTACCTAGGAGCAGGAAGGTCGCGGGTTCGATTCCCAATGATGTCATTGGATTTTTCAATTGACCTAATCTTTCCAGCTGCATTATGACCCAGGGGTCGACTCAAACTCTAACAGAAATGAGTACCAGGAAAATTCCTGGAGGTAAAGTGTGGCCGGCCCGGCGTAAGGCTAACAACCTTACCGCCATCTGTGAGCCGATTGTCTAGAAAATGTGGCAGTCTCGACGTCTCTCAACCCTATGGCCCTCCACGGCCTGTTACAGGGGTAGTTTTATAGCTTTATAGTGGCTAAGACGTAATAGCACTGAAATTAAATGACAATATTCACATAACTAAAAGAAATCAGTTATGAGATTTTTAAAAACTTCCACTGAAATTTCAACGAGGTTTATGCTTAATAAATATTAAATGTGGGCTGAAGTCTATATCAATTAAACCACGGGAGCACTGATCGCCAGAATATATGTGAGTAGACCAACTGTTTGTTGGTTTGTTTGTTTGTTTGTTTGTTTGATGCGCAAATCCGTGATGTTTCATAGCAACAAACGGATGCGGTATTTGTTACCTGAGACTGATCTGGTCTCTCTTCTCAATTGAGGTTAATGCTGTGATTAGTATTATCAATCGAACAAGCGATTTACATAATATATTGAAAGGAAATGCTACCCGTAAGCAAGTGTGCCTCTGCTCAATCAGTCCGATGTATTACCCGCCTGTCACGGCGCACAAAGGAGCGGCTGACAATCCTGCAATTAGTGTCAGGGAACCCAATCGCATTTCTATCAGAACCCTGGTTCCGTTTCATGTCTTCATTTACGCTGCTCTATTCGGCGTGATGGCAAATTTACTGTAAGGCACGTAAGCCTCTGACTAGACACAGATGGCCAACTTTTCATTGCCTCTTGCCAAATTTGTACATTTTCGTCTCTACTCTACCGGTAGCGTAGTTGGTTGAGGCACTGTGCTACAAGCCGGAAGGTCGCGGGTTCCATTCCCGATGAAGTTGATTTTTTCAATTGACCTAAACCTTCCAGCCGCACTATGGCCCTGGGGTCGACTCAGCCTCTAACAGAAATGAGTACCAGGTATATTCTTGGGGGCCGCCGGCGCGTAAGACTGGCAACCTTACCGCCATCTGTGAGCCGATTGTCTAGAAAATGTGGGAATCTTGACGTCTCACAACCCCACGGGCCTCCACGGCCTGTTACAGGAATACCTTTACTTTTATTTTACTACCTCGCTATCAGTAAGTAGCTCACACTGTATAACGTCCAGTGGTTAGGTGAAATATAAGAAATTGTCACTGTGCACAAATAATTAAGCATTACTCCATGAAGATGTATGGTGGAGTGGAGGCATAACTCCGCTGTTTCTTATCTCGGCACTATATTGGAGTGAGTGATCAGCTTCACGCCCTGACCGCTTTACCCGGTAGCAATTGAATAGTAGGCTGGGTGGGCCCCAGATCCGGTGTGAATGGTGTGGAGTAAAGAAAAATCTCTTTCCCCTGCCGGGAATCGAACCCCGGCCGTAGGTCGACACTATACTCGCTGAGCTATCCCGGCTCGTAACGTCGAATGTTAGAATGACTGAGGAACTTAAATAGAAGCATCGTAATCTAATCTGAGATCTCACTCACGATAGCTGATCCTCGGGGCGATATATGAACCCGGGATCTTTCGAATACAAAGCAGGAATGTCAGCCATCCGACTCACAGTGTTACACTACTTTCCTTATTCTGAAAAACCAAAGGGAGGCTTATGAGATCACCTTGCTGTCTGTGTGTCTGTATACCTCTCCCTAATTTTTATCGTTATCTATGCTATCCGTGTCGTACCGAAACAAAGTAGGCGATTAGTCCTTCCCAGAACTTCTTCTTTAGGTAATTACTTAATTAGATGTCGATTAGTTACTTACTTAGACAGGTGACTGTCTAGTTCATTTGTTGGTTACTTAGTACATACTTAAGTTAGTCAGTTTGGTGGTAGCTATTTAGCCAGTCAGCCAAATCAAGTCACGAAATCTGTGCGCGCGCTTCAGCTTGGCTTCTGCACCCCCATTTTGCCTCTGTTCTGTCACTGGAACTGAAGAGGCTTAAACTCCTGCAAGGTATGGATCCCGCGACATGCACTTACGGCGGTTATGCGCTCAAAGAAACGTTACTTAACGTGTGATGGAGGGGGCAAGGGGCTGACTGTCTTTTCTTGTCTCTTCTCGAAGCTGTGCTTCATGTTAAGCCGCTTTAAGCTGCTAGGAAACAGTTTGTCGGTAGCGGATTCTAAAAGGAAACCATTACATAGGCCAATTTTCATATTCACAAAACTCCTTTCTGTAATCGGATACTATTCTTTGCAGAAAAATGAAGTTATATTCCTTTTCAGCATCGTTTGATGAATTCTGAGTGACGTTTGCGGTAACTATGCTGACCCTTTGGTAATTTAACGACTCTTTATCAACTCCTCAATTTATCGGTATTGTCTGTTAAAATCTCCCCTATACTTAAATAAGCACCATGCATGAAAACGTATGTGGGAGTGGAGGCACAGCTCCAACTTTCTTGATCTCGGCACTAGATGGATGTGAGTGGTCAACTTCACACTCCAGTCGCTTCATCCCCAGGGGAAGAGCTCCCACTATGCATTCGATACGGAGGCTTGGTGGGTCTTACAGACGGTTTGATTGCTGTGGAAAAGAGAAAAATCCCTTGCTCCTGCCGGGAACAGAACCTTGAATGTCTAGCCAGTAGTCTGTCGCTATACCCACCGAACTATTGTGGTTCAAATGTCTCTTATATTTTCTATACTATTTACTTATTGTTTACTTGATGACACTGTCAGTAGATCAGGATATAGCATCTAATAGTACGACAATTGAACAAAGAATAGAAAAGGATTCAACAGGAAACGGTTGTGGCCTACTTAGATGCGATTTCCTGGCATTCATTTGAAGGGAGTCAGCTAATGTTCTGAAAAAGAGTCAAGTAGTCAATGTCCTATCGATATGACAAACAATCAAACAAACGTAATTTAAATTAAAAACTACATGTATAGCTGAAAGGCTCACAGTGAGGAGAAATGCTTTTGGATTGTACTGTTGAGGCTGACCGAACCGAAATATATGGCGCTTACGTCGGGTGACAACTGACCCGACAACTGTACGGTAGCGATTTTCAGAAGACTTTATTTTCAATTACAAGTTCTGGAAAGAAATAACCGCCTTCTTCCTTCGACACAGCCTCCATCTTCAGGAAGATGGACACAGCACGTTCTACCGAAAGGTCGGCAAACTTCTACCGGATTATACGGCGTCATGTCCTAGAAAACATCAATCTTAATAACGTATCTGTGGTTTATAATTTTGCCTCTGGTTTTGTCTGGGCATGACACTTTGTCGTTTGACATTAATGGAAGAACAGACTGAGGGTATTTGAGAACAGGGTGCTGAGGTGAATATTTTGGCCGAAGAGGAATGAAATGGTAGGAGATTGGAGAAAACTGCACATTGAAAATCTTCATAACTTGTACTCTTCTCCAAGTATAATTAGAATGACGAAGTCAAGGAGGATGAGATGGGCAGAGCATGTAACACGTATGGGCGAAAATGGAATTGTATGTACTCGTATGAAAGCCAGAATGAAAGAAACCGCGAGGAAGATCAAGTCGTACGTTGGCGGATAATATTAAAATAGATTTAACAGATATAGAACGGGGTCATATGGACTGGATTGATCAGGCTCAGGATAGGGACCAGTTTAGTGCTCTTGTGAACAAGGTAATGAACCTTCAGGTTCCATAAATTGTTGAAAAATTATTAAGTAGCTTAGCTACTGATGAGGGGCACGCGGTAGCGTAGTTGGTTGAGGCGCTATGCTACAAGCCGGAAGGTCGCAGGTTCAAGTCCCGATGAGGTCATTGGATTTTTTTTCAATTGACCTAATCCTTCCAGCCGCACTATGGCCCTGGGGTGGACTCAGTCTCTAACAGAAATGAATAGCAGGAATTTTCCTGGGGGTAAAGGGCGGTCGGTGCCTAAGCCTTGAAGTCTCACAACCATATGGACCTTCACGGCCTGTTACAGGGATAGCTTTACTTTACATTTTAGCTACTGGCGGCTTCTCAAGAATGACTCAGCTCAATGGACTTGGTTGGTTAGTTAGTTATCTATGGCTGTATAGTAGTGAATACAATATAAACTTATCAGTTGAACAGACGTCATGGAATAAGCTGCTAATGCAGTAATGCTGTTTACTACAGAACGGGCAGCTTGGAATCCAAGGAGGTGTATGTGTGCCAGTCAGCCAGTGTAGCAGTTTGATAGTCGCTGACATGAAATATTAATAAAGCTTTCTAAAGTGTCTCGCAGGACAAAGCAATTATGTATGTGCTGGGATTCTCTCTCTCCCTCTCTCTCTCTCTCTCTCTCTCTCTTAGATCTGCTTTAGCGAGAGTCTTCTGGGAGACGCAGAGGGAGGAGGTCGGCATACAGTCTTCTGCAAAATAAGTAAGAAATATATTCATGATGCAATTTAATGTTCCGAAGGATTAGAAGATACGCATTCTGAAAAGGTTAGCAGGCTCTTTATGTAATATGTCAATTAACAGTATTTGCTTCCCCTCCTTTGGAGAATAGGGCTGATTTCTAAGTTTCATGATCATTTTACAGACGGTAGAACTCCTGGGACGGGTGATCAGCTCGTCGCAAAGTCTCTACCTAAACACAGAATAAACACACACACACACACATACAACATCCATGCTCTGTGTGGGATTCGAACCCACGATCCCGGCCGAGCGAGCGAAGACAATACATGCCTTAGAGCGCGCGGTTACCGTGACCGGCAATTAAAATACAAAGGTCGGATAAAAAATAGCGGCAAGACCTCTATAGTTCTGAAATTACTTTATTACCTGAGGTGAACACACTTACATTCCTTTAATATAATCGCCCCCCATGTGTACCACCTTCTGCCAAATTTGTGGAAGGCTTCGTACACCATCTGCGCCTCCACTCCTGTTGATGTCCAACAGTGACCGCCCTACAGCATGAATAATCTCCTCTCTTGTGTTGTAACATGTCCCTCACAGTGGTTCTTTCATTTTGGCAAAGAGATCATAACCGCACGGGCTCATATCTGGTGAGGATGTTGCAGTATTTCCCATCGTCAGCGGCGAAGGAGATCCTTAACAGCGTCCGCAGTATGAGCCCTTGCATTGTAATGAAGGATGATGGGGTTCGTTGCTAAGAAGTGGCGTCGCTTTCTCCTGAGAGCTGGACGAAGATAATTATTAAGGAAATTGCAGTAGTAGGCAGCGTTTACTGTCTGTCGTTGAGGTACAGTGTGGTGCAGTATCACTCCATCAGTGTCATATGCCACAATGAACATCGCCTTCACATTACTCTGTGTAGGGAGCACTTTCCTTGAACGAGGAGAGCCAGGATGCTTCCATTCATTTGATTGTCGCTTCAAGTGAGTTTCGTATAAGCAAGCCCAAGCTTCGTCAGGGTGACGTTCCTTCCAAGGAAGTCGTCACCTTCCCTCTAGTACCGGTCCAACAAGTCCTGTGCAATTGCATAACGTTGCCATTGTTGTACCTCAGACCGCAATTTTGCGGTATCCAAGAATGTCGTGCAGAATGTGGAGCATGGGTTTGTGACATACGCCTACCTCAGCAGCTAACTCCCGCGCCGCCCATCGACGATCGACATCTAGCAAAAAAGCAAGAAGCTGAATTGTGTGGTTGTCATCATGGGGTCGTCCTGAACGACGGCTGTCCTGAATGGCATCCCTCCCTTCACGGAACAATTTCACCCATCGTGCCACTGTGCGATATGGCAAAGCAGCATCATCACATGTTTCTCGCAGTCCCTGATAACAGTTTTGTGCACTACGACCTCGTGCAACTTCAATTTCTATCCAGGAGCGTTGTTCTTGTTTCGTAAACATGTTGTTAGGGTGCTTGAACAGGGCTCCCGCACTTCAAAGCGACGCACAATGCAAATCAATCAAACACAACCAGAGCCACTCACTGCACTACTTCAACTGAACTTCTGTTATCAGCTACAGACGGCGCTAGTGCCAACTGACGCACATCTTTCATGTTACAGCAGTGTTGGCACTACTTTTTATCCAACCCTTGTATTTAAACCTCTGAATCCTGAAATTAATCTACAAGGTAAAGTTGTCCTTGTGCTTAACTAATTAAGAAATGCGCTACGAAAACGTATGGTGGGGTGAACATATAGCTCCATAATTCTTGATCTCAGCGCTAGATGAAGGTGGGTGGTCAGCATCACGCCCCGTCACAGAAAGTGTTCCATTGCAGATTTCGTTTCACAGAGCAATAGAAGTATGCTTTCTATTTCTTTTATTTCTTCTTTATCTCTTTCTATCTCTTTCACTTTTTCTTCTCGTCTCCTTTCCTTTCTCACTTTGTTCTGCTCTTCGTTCCTCATTCCTTCCTCTAATTTCTTATTCTATTATATCCTTATTTCATTCCATATCGTTCTTTATTTTCTTCTTCTGTTCTCTTTTTGCTGTCTACTTTTTTCTTCCTTCTCTCTTTCTCATTTTCGTTCGCCCATTTCTTAATTTCTGGTTTTCATCTACCTCTCACCCTTCTCTCTTTTCATCATTCGTTTTATTCTTCCTTTCATTTCTTCTCTCTCCTCGACTCGACACAACGTGTAGTTTCCCGCCTGTACAGGACTTCTTGTTCGAGACGTTAGCTGTAGGAAACGAAGCATTACGGCTTCTCAGGCTTTCAGCAAAGCAGAACCACTTTTCTCCTGAATGTTAAGACATTGATGAGAGGCCGCTTAAGTGTTCATGCAAATTTGATGCGACAAGAGGAGCAAGTTAAGTGGAGAGAGAAGTTGTGCAGGGAAGCAGCTAAGCGATCAACAGGAGCAGCATCAATATCGCTAATTTAACTTCACAACAGCAAGTATAGCAAATTGAGAGGGAAAAGTGCCTTCCGTACGCAGCCCACAGTTCCGCGCATGGTCATCTCACGGGCGTGAGCTCTTTCAAGAAGACGGCTAAAAATGCACGAGATACGAAAGTCCTTAAAGAACAAGAAGACCGCATAGAAAACGAAAAAAAGGGACACGGACAAACAATGATATTGCATAATAATAGCAACGGCCTGTTGCCTAGCAAAAACAGAGAAGGGAGACACAGACAGCAAAGTGATCTCATAAACCTCATTAAAAAATTTTGGGGATACAGAGATAAGAACGGATATACAGACAGACAACAAGGTGAAGGATGCCGTCTTCTTGGTTGTGGCGCCGTGCAGATATTGTGTAAATCGACGTTTCGGACGGACATATCGCCTCCATCTTCAGGGTATAAAAATACGAAAACGAGGAATCAGCATGAGCAGGTGGCTGTAAACGTCGGTTTACACAATATCTACACGGATCTACATCCCAAAAGACGGCATTCTTTATAGTCACCGCTGTGAAAACCTCAAATCTTACATACAGAGCATGGAGATCTCATAAGCCTTATTCAAGTTTTTCAAAATAATGAAAGTAGGCTAAAAGTGGCGAGTAGGCGAAGCATTAGTTATTGCAAGGAATATAACGCGTGTAGGCCTCCCTGTGAGACGGGTGACATTCCTAAGAATTGAAATAGCGTACGCACAAGAAAGTCGATATTCCTAAAAGCGAAATAGCTTAGACCTACATATTAAAGAAAAGATATTCCTAAAAATGGAAATTTAAAGCCGGATATTCCTACGAATATGAGAAGCGTATATAGAAAATTTAACGCGAGTGCTTCACGATTTCCCTGTAGTGCTTCATCAATGCAACACGCCACGAAGTCGTGTGTGTGTGTGTGTGGGGGGGGGCGGAAGTATAGCTCGGCACTAGACGGAGGTGAGTGACAAGCTTCACACCTCTGTTGCTTTACCCCCAGGAATAAGCCCCCTCTGGACTCGCTGTATAAAAGGTTGGGTGGACCCTAGAGCCGGTATGGATAAGATGAAAACTTTGACCTTGCCGGGACTCGAAACCCGGAAGTGTAGCCAGTTGCCCGTCACTATATCGACTGAGCTATTCCGGCTCTTGAGATTATATACGAACTCCGCGGCTTTAGTCTGCAAGCGAACTATACCGACCGAGCGATAGCCGCTTGTCGGTGAAGTTAATACCAACTTTAGCGAACAGAGGGTATCATGTGGTCCGTGCAACGATTCCCGACGGCCGTTAATTTCGGCTCTCTAGACCGGATCAGCTATTTCCTTGAAATAGTTCCTCAATTATCCTCACGAGGCAGAATGGAGCCCGTTTCAAACCCACTACTTCTCAGAAAATCTGGTAGCGCCGGTAATCGAACCCGGGACCTCTGGCTCTGTAGCCAGGAAATC
>NW_019723317.1:156500-160602 GCF_002891405.2 Cryptotermes secundus | reverse complement strand
AGAAGGTAACGATTACTGACAATAAACGGAACAAAATAATAAACCAGCATAATACATGAGACATTTAAAGTATGAATGTAAATTTAACTTCGTGAAACTACATTTAATTTGAATTTATTCGTGCTTAAAGCTGATTTTCGAAAATGCCACCGCCGGCCGCAACACAGGCTGCCGTTCGGTTGCGAACCGCGCGTGTAGCACGTAGCAGCTTCAGCTGGCTGTTTCTTATGTGGTCAGCGGCGTCCAGAATGGGACCGAGCAAAGAATCTCGCGTTGCCACCTTCACATAGTAAACCAGTTCTTTCTTCCATCCCCACACACAATAATCCAGTGGACTTAAGTCTGGAGACCTGGCTGGCAATTCTTCGCGTACTCGTACGTGGACTGCGGTGTACCATACGAACAATGCCTTCTTCATTGACGCCTTCATTAACACCACGCTCGGCTGCAATACGAACGCCGGGAAGTCTACCGGTATCTCGCAATGCCTGGTAAACTCCAGTAAACACTCTCCGGTTCGGTATTCTACGATTCGGAAACCGTTGCTGATATTCAGCTACGGCAAGAACTGAGTTACCGTCACAAAACCCGTACACATAAATCATATCTGCATACTCCTCAAATGAAAATGTAAATGGCATCGTGAACGTAACAGACGCACCGAGATGAGAACTGTTCTGAACACCAGTAGCCGCTACACTAGCCGTGGCCGGACATACCAACCCACCATGCCTTAGGTACCTCTCAAGTGTCGAGATAACGAGAACGCTCTGTCTGTAGCTGGCTAAAAATAGCGACCCGCCAGATGATAGACGCGGTTCACAAGAGGGCGTGTACGGGAATGAAAAACGGTCATAACTCCGTAACCGTCCGAAACCGGACACATGTTTATATGAACGTTTTTGATCACAAAGACCTAGGAAATCACCCCTGCAGTTATGCCCTAAAGTCGTGAAACATCCTGTATATGCTTACGTATAATGAAGGGGAAATTGTGCATCACTTCATGGGACGGTGTAATTAGCCAGGAGAGACGGTATTGATTCATGCTGAGGAAAACTGAGCACGGAAGATGGGACCTGCAAAGTAACCGACAGTGCGGTGAATATCCAGAAGAGGTCCCACAAGAGGGATTAAATAAAGTGCACTTTATGTGACGTCAGGGCCACTCTGAGGAAAGGACTTCTTTGAATCGCCTTGCATGTAAAATCGATGCAGTAAAAGTTGCTGTTATCAAATTCCATATATTTTGTTTCCGGTTCCTTATGTGGCATTTTTATATTTTCTTGATCCCCCCTTCGGGGCATAGTAAGTTTTATATACGATGAGTCACAAACAGCCCCTTTTAGTAGGAATCCGAGATGCAACGTAACATAGCGTGTAGCAATGCTAAAGCGATCAGGTTAGAGATGGTAGGGTACTATAGGTACTGTAGGGATTTGCTAAAAGTGATTACTTTGAGGGCGAACATGTAGTTTTCTATGTTTAAATAAGGGGAAAATTGTATTCTGATGGATAATTTATCCATATGGTCTGACCACCACTGCCTCCCGAACTCAAACAGTGCCAATAATTTATTGGAGATATCTGAAAGAAATTTGCACAGAACTGATCAAAGAAAGTTTACGAGAGCGAAAATAATCTGGAACTTTAAGACTGCTCCTGTAAATTAAATCGTTAACCAATGCAACAGAATAATGAATTATAACATAACTGTTTCAGGCTGGGGCTCATGACCCATTTTGGCGCTTTGGCAGCAGCAGCGTCTGGAAGAAGCCCCTTTGTTGCCGTGTACCCTCAGTCCACTGTGGCAGATAACAAGCACTGTCCATGGTATGCAGCTTGGGCCACGGCAAGGGTGCCTCACCCCTCGGCCATTGCAGCGGGTGTGACTGTTCCAGACAGGCCGAGTCCTACTGGTAAGATTCGTGTTACTTACTTACTTACTTACTTTCTTACTTACTCATGGAGCCGAGCCCTTCTTGAGTAGCCGCCAATTCTGCAGCTACTCATGAACTTCCCAGCATTTTATGGAACCCGAAGGTCCATTACCCTGTTCACAAGTGCCCTCCAATGGTCCCTATCCTGAGACAGATCAATTAAATCCATACCACTCCATTCTATTTCTCTGAGATCCATTTTAATATTGTCCACCCATCTACGCCTTGATCTTCCCAGTGGTCTCCTTCCTTCTGGCATTCCCACAATATCCTATATGCATTCCTCTTCTCCCCCGTTCCTGTTATGCTGACTCAGTCCCTGATGGCAGAACCCAGATTCCAACATCGCCGGTACAAAGATCCAGAGACTGGACACGATCCTAAGCCAGTTTCATCCACTCCCATCCTCACAATCACCATCCCTAAGAGGCCAGAACCCAAAGGATCAACACAGCTAACTCCCGTTACCATAATTATTAGTAAACTGTATCCATCTCCAATCTTCACAACCAATTTCCCTAAGATCCGTCTTACTGTCACTTTTCTACCGCCTTTTTTGTCACCCAAATGGGTTGTCAACCAAATTCTTTATGTATTTCTTATCTTAGTCCTCCGAAATACATGTGCAGCCTATCGTAACCTCCCAGAATTCACTGTCCTAACAACACAAAGACAGCCTGTATTAAACACAGAGTTTCTCGTTCTATAATACTGTGAAGCGTTATCTTACGTCCCGCGACAACCGCTACAATCGGAACGGACACTTCCACGACAACGAATAAGTGGAAATTGTGGAGTTCCCGCAGCGACAAATCGTAGCAACGAATTGTCGTTGAGTAACAACGGATGAGACGAAACATGCTACCGGCGTATTCTATGAGAAGCGTTCCCGTAACAACGGACTGTCTGAACAGCAGTATTGGAGTACCGGAGTATTGAGAACGAGACAATCTTGGGACAGCTGCCGCCAGAGACAGTTGAGATCCAACTACGGCCAAGGATAGTTGAGACGTCGCATTGGAGTATTTGGCCAGAAGTCAAGTGATACTGAAAGCGATAATAATTGTAAGGTGTGTGAGAGTGAGTGTCCAATAACGATTCGCTAAATCCGAGACCCACGTGAAGTTATTTGTCGCGTGGCATACCCAAAACGTGACAATATCCTAAATACCCCACTTATTTCATCCTCCTTGGGTCTATGTGTTTTCAACAGTCTGTCTCATGTACTTTCAATTTGTGTTCTCCCAGTCGCACAAAAAAGTGTCAGGATTGGTTCTGTGCAGCCTGTAAGCCTATACACCTGTACGTCATAGGATATTTGTCCTTATCGTTTTGAAAAATGACAGGACTATAACAGTCTATAGTCTATTATTCTTCTTTCATAAGAAAAGACAGGCGTATGATATCTCAATAGCCGGTCACGGTAGCCGAGCGGTCTAAAGCATGCACTGTCTTCGCTCGCTCGGAAGCCGGGATCGTGGGTTCGAATCCCACTCAGGGTATGGATGTTTGCGTACGTTTTTCTGTGTTTGTCTACAGGTAGAGGCCTTGCGACGAGCTGATCACTCGCCCAAGGAGTCCTACCGAATGTGTAAGATCTAGTAAACCGAAGTGAAACGGAGAGTTTCATGGAGGTAGGCCGAGGCCCAAATTGGGGCTGTAGAGCCACAGAAAAAAAATGATATCCCAACGTCAACGAATTCATCCCCTGCCATACAATTTCAATGTGCTTCCACGACGCTCGAAAAAAATACAGTCAGTAGCAGAACCTTATCCGTGTACATTTCTAACTTCTTACTATCAAAAATAACAATATGGCGGCTGTGCGCACTACTACAGTGGAAAAGACCACAACAACAACAACATTTGATGTAAAAGAAAATTGGTCCCTTCACTGAATTAAGCACCGCGCCAAGAAGATGTATGGGGGAATGGAAGTCTTAACATCAGAACAGGATGTAGATGAGTGGTCAGCTCCACGCCCTGGCGTATTCGTTGTCTAGGCGGTTGGGTGAGCCCGAGGACCGTTCTCAAAGCTGCCGAGAAGAGACAAATATCTTGTAACTTATATAAGGTGATTTTTGTAGAATGTGACAAAAGAACATGAAAAAAGCAGTCTTCTGGGATTTGGCACCGTCTATATGTGGTGTTAACCGACGTTT
>NW_019723317.1:152804-156475 GCF_002891405.2 Cryptotermes secundus | reverse complement strand
GCCAAATCCCAGAAGACTGCTTTCTTCATAGTCACCGCCGTGAAGGCCTAAAATCTTATAAAGAACATGAAGACCGCGCGAAATCGACAGACCCATTCAGCACTGGGGCTAATTATTTGAAATTTTGTATGAAGATGCAGTGCTGACGAAGTTCTGTATGAATCTGTTCTGTAACTTCTGTACTCCACGATTAGTTATTTGCATGTTCCGGCCTCATTCCTGACTCTCCTCGTCTCTTCCTTTGTCTTCTGCACATCACTTTTGCCATCCACTCCATAAGTCGTCGCCTGCTTAGGAAAGATGGTACCATCCGTTCTTTGGAAAAATTCCTTTCACTTTCTTTTATATGCTTAGTTCAGTGAAAAGATCCCCTGTTCTGTCCTTGTACTTCAATTTCTTATTCTACACCTACCTATTTTACTGCAACCGTTGCCTATATGCTCGCACTTTATAAGTTATGCTTGCAATTTCAAGCATCATTTCCGCAAAGTGAGTAACTTTAATTCCAACGCTGTAGTTCAGCTTTCAGATTTCTGTTAAGCGAAATGTGCTTGATGCTAATTCATCCCCACTTCCTCCTCTGCGACTACAAATTGGCTTAGAGACTGCACTGCGTAGCAGGCAAGCAAAGCAACTATCGACTTGTGTAGTGTAGGGCTTGCTGATGCTTTTCAAAGGCTTCGAAGCAGTTAGAAGCAAACGCCACCGTAAAACCTCAACCGACATGAAGTACTGTCCGTTCACGTAACACCATGACCACCTGACAAATTCCAAGTTCCTGAACATCCACGCTTGGTATTCTTACTAGGGTCTCTCTAAAATATCTTTTGAGAGCATATTACGCCTTGAACAGTCAATCTTATGGAAAGAAAGTCCCTATGTGACCAACGAGAACTCCGGTATGCCAGTTCTGGGTTCCAATCCCACGTCACAAACAGAATCTAGTTACTTTCTAATGATGACGTAATAAGATGGTCAAATTCTGAAGAAAATACGACCTCGAAGCTGTTTAAGGAACAGAATAGTATAGATTTTCTGAATGACTTATGTGAGTACATAACTTAATATTCCCGCATGTTACGGAGAGGCGGAATATCCTAACACATTACTTTACAAGACTGAAGTACCAATGATGCCTACATTTCCTTCCCCGGGTAGGTAAAAGTAAAGCTGTCCCTGTGCTTAATTCATTAAGCATTATGCCATGAAGAAGTAGGGGGGAGTGGCGGTATAGCTACACTATTCTTGACCTCGGAACTAGATGGAGGTAAGTGGTTAGCTTCACTCTCCGACCGCTTTATCTCCAGGGATAGAGCAGCCTCTACCCATTGGACAGGAGGATGGGAGGGCCACAGAGCCGTTTTTGACACTGCGGAGTAGAGAAAATTATCTTGCCGGGAATCGAACTTCGTAAGTTCGGCCCACAGATCATCGCTATACCCACTGAGCCATCCTCGGGGAAGGTAGTTATGAAAACAATTCTATAACAAATCTTTACTTTTTCTGAAACATGTGCAAATAGAAAAGTACTTACTTCTGGGACGTGACGCCGCGTAGAGTGGTAGAAGTTTATTGATGTATCAGAGGAATGTACTACCTCCTTCTTCATGGTTGAGGGATAAGCAAGCAACCAAGCAACCTGAAAGAAAAATGATGCACACAGTGATTCTTGCTAATTAATGAGTTGGCTTTCTCTTCGATCCAGAAGACTAAGGACAATACGTGAATCCTAAACGTCAGTGAAATTCTACCAGACTACACAGCGTCATGTCCCAGACGATAATATTCTTCACAGACCCTGACGTGAGCACGTCAAACTCAGTGTGTAAAAAAATTAGGTGCTTTCAGTCTAATTTCCTTATTTTTTTAAAAAGTACGCTTATGATATCACCAGGCTGTCTGTGTCTGTGAACTCCCCCCGTCAACTTTTGAATTCCTGAACCAATCGTCATGAAACTTGACATGTATATCATGGCAACTGAGCCCATCTCAACGGCGTACTTCGTAAATCCCTCCCATCAGTCTGTGTCTCTATATGTATCCCTCCTATCGTTGCTAGGCAATGGCTCGGTATAAACGTTACCGCGGCAAAGAATACATATGCAACAATAAACGAATTTTTGGACGCGTCGTTTTCTATGCTCTCTGTATCGTATCAAAGGAAAGTAGGTGATTAGCTCTTCCTAGAACTTATTGTAGAATGATGTAATCTTTTTAAAAAGGACATAATGTGAATATTGGTCGATATTTCGAAAATATACAGTTTTCTTCTTAGTGACTTGATCTCAGATGCCCTCAATCTGTTTTCTTCACTCAGAATGAGGTGCCAAGTATCCAGAAAGCGAGGGAAATAAACACAGAATTGGAGTGTATAGAAGAAATGACAGATGAACCAAACAATATAATAAGAAATTAAGTTAAAGTGAGAAGGAAAATAGGAAATTAGTTTACCTTTCCACCGAACCGGCTGGAGTAGGGATAAGGTTCTAAATTCGTATTTCGGAGGTGTTCGGTTTGAATCTCGATGGTAAACCTGCCATCCTGAATGAGGTTTTTCGCCGATATTCCTGGGTCCCTCCATGCAAATACCATAATTGTATTTCGCTTAGTACATGGTCGCTTCCTTTCAGATCTCTTCCAATTCATCATTCATCTACCACATTTTCACTAGAAACTGTATGTTCTGGACAGGCTTGATGAATAACAGCAACAAAATATATTTTTATCTAAATAACTATTCCTTTAAACATATAATTTTTTCTTCTAGGAAAGTGTATTTTAAATGTTTACAATTACAGTAAACCCATGCTAATCTGGATTTTGGCTAATCTGGATCGAAATAAGAAAAAAGAAAAACGCTGTTCGTATTTTAGTACATACTTCTAAAGGACACATGTCATTTAGGTAGGTAGATGAGCAATTTGTCTGTTCAGACAAAACTTTGATAGTTTCTTCAAACCTGCATATTATTACGTTCAAAAACAAGTACAACTTCTGAGTCTTCTATCGATGAATAAATACGTTATTATACATTTTTAAATAAAGGCTGTACAATATTTTGTTATTTATTTTCACCAGCGTTACTTATGTTATTAAATTTTCCTTCTTTTGTATTCTAAGTTGTTTTATCATTTAAGGCCACCTTTTGTTTCGCTAATCAGAATTGTCGCTTAATCCGAATGAGCCCTCACCTCAAACTCTCCGGATTAGCAAGGGTTCACTGTAAATAAGTCACGTAAGACAAAAGTGTCGATCACGGTGACCGAGCGGTCTAAGGCATGAACTGTCTTGGCTCGCTCGACAGCCGGGATCGTGTGTTCGAATCCCACTCAAAGGCATGAATATTTGTGTGGCTTATTCTATGATTGTGTTGTCCTGTGTGTAGGTACCGGCCTTGCGACGGGCTGATCACTCGTACAAGGAACTCTACCTATTGAGTAAAAAAGTTTACGAAACTAAAGAAGAGGCCACGACCCAACAAAGGGCTGTAGAGCCACTGATGAATGAATGAAAAAGAAAGTATCAGACACACAGAAGCCTCAGTTACATGTGTGTCAAGCGGCCTCCGTAGTCTAGAGGTAACGTTCCCACCTCATGACTCGTAGTATGCGGGTTCAAATACCCGGCGGAGGTCGTCGAATTTTTAAGGGCGGAAAAATTCAGGGAACAAG
>NW_019723317.1:95865-152511 GCF_002891405.2 Cryptotermes secundus | reverse complement strand
TAACTAACTAACTACATGTGTGTCAAATTCCATAACTGTAGAGCCTATGATTGCTTACGAGAATGCTCCTACATTTCACAATATTAACATTGCGAAGTTTGAGCCTGCACGGCTCGTTGTATAACAGGAAGATTACGTAGCAGTGGCCATTGCTGACTGAAAGCCACAGCAGATGCTACAAAAAGCATGTAGGATATAGACTTCCAGCTTCCCGTGAATCTAAGCATTTGAAAGTCTATAGAAAAAGGCAGAGCAGTTGCTTCTAAATTAGAGTGGTTTAGCATGTATAGAACCCTCCAGTATTTAGCCACTTGCCTCTGCTTTTCAGCCGTCCCTTACCTAATGAATGGATTGCCCCTTTATACATAAAATGCACGCGGTGGGGCAGACCAGAATTCTACCAGCTTGTGGTCAAGAACATTCAAACAAAATTAAAATCATGTAGAGTTACGTACCAAATTAACATTCCTTAATGCTCATACGAAAGGATATGTTGCTCCTGCGGCAATGTAACAAGTCACAAAGGCGCATAGAGTGCGTGGAGGTAAACCTGCAAGTATTTTAGACATTCCCATCTAGCTTTACACTCCGGCTGATGTACCCTCAAGGGGGGTAAGCCCTTCGGTAGCCGTGGATAGGTAACCTGGTGGGATCCACATCCAAGTTATGAGCCTATTACCAATGCTGTTTCAACTGCATAGATTTAATGGCGTTGAATATGATGAGAGGTTAATCATAAAGGAAAGGAACTGTGTTGTGGCCTATTCGAAATTCTACGCGAAAGGTCTATAATGAAAATGATTAAGAAATTATTGCAACTCGTTCTAAATCATCTTTCATACAAAAACGAGAGAGACTTAAAGAACTGTGCATCATAAGTGAGATTTGAAGTTATCTCGGCACTGATTCTCAAGATAAAAGCCAAAACTTCGGACGAAAATGTTACTCTCATCTTCAGGGTATTCATAAAAGCATAAAATCTATTTTTTTTTTTCCTGGCCGTCTACACAACAATAGAAAGTAAATCAATCGTTTACGTTGATTTTATTTCATAACTGCTACATGTTTTCGGTCCACATTTGGGACCATCTTCAGGCAGTTTCATTAAATGCGTCTCATGTTATTGAAATATTCCAATATGTGTCCACATTAGTGTTAATCATTATGAACAATGTAATACATGTAACTCTTACGAAGGTATAAGAATGTTTTTAATTTTAAATTTTTTTTTTAATTTTCGCGTCGTTATGATGTAAAATTCTGTTATTTTGTCGCGTATTTTAAGTGGTGTTTTATCATCCGGGGTTCGGTGTTTTATTGTGTTTTTGGAGATGTTCACATATAATGTAATTACTAGATGTTATGTGTTTTTTTTTTTTGACAATGGGAAATTTCACTGCATTTTCAGCACTCAGAAACCGTTTCTCTTTAAGCGGAATTCCTTCTTATTCTTCTCATTTTCACGCAGTTAATAAACGCTACTGTTTATGAGAGAAACACTCGCACGGATACAAAGAAAATGTGTGACGGCCGCATATGTGTATTCTGCAGTACGAGGAAGAAACTAATTGCCATATAGACAAACTGGATAGGCCTACGATACATCAAAGAACTAAAAATCATTTCATCGTAGTAGAGGATTACATACACACATATGCAGTCAATTAATTAATTAAAAAATAGTATGGCAATCCATGACGAACCTGCATTTAATGCTAATGGCGAAGGATTGATTGACTGATTGATTGATTTCCGTGCACATGAAGGGAACAGCGCTTCTTTAATCACAGCGCACTTCGCGATATAATCATTTAATGACTGAGTGACTGAACTTTACGAACTGAAAATTGTACACTCCGAGAGAAGAGGAATATCAACAGAACGAAATCACGTGACTGAAACATCTCTGAGGTTATGTCAACATCATATGATGACGTCGCCCGCGAAAGTCACAATACGGGAGACAGCGTCAAACACACAAGAATTTTCTTCCGCAAGTTTTCCTCCTCAAAGGCGCTTCAGACAGGCAACAGACGCCTAAGAAAAGTTTTATCTTCTGGGGTATAACGCCATGTAGTCCGTTTGGACTCAAGTGACGTTTCGGAGGGACATTTGGTCTCCATCTTCAGCTCTTATTTCCATCTCCTTTCACGCTGGTTTCCTGCTTGGCTTATTTTTCGGCCTTGAAGACGGAGGCGGCATGTTCCTCCGAAATTCGTGTTGACTTTCAATGGACGACACAGCGATATATCCTAGAAGTTAACATGTTTAATAACCTCCGCTGTGAGAACCTCAGATCCTAAACAGACGTCGAGTATCTATACAGATATATATGAGGGCTTAAGCTGCAATAAAAGAAGGAACACAGACAGGAAGAAGGAAAGAAGAGAAAAGACAAATAAAGAGGAAAAACGGAAAGTAAGAAAGAAAATAAGGTAAGAAACAAAATGCATATAGAACAGAGACAGAAAGACGAGAGGAACAAACGATAAAGGAAGAAGCAAAGAAAAGGAAACTTAAAAGCTTGTCTTAGGTCTCTACAGTTACACTGTAGTTTAGGCCTACATTGCCAAAATATGTGAAGATGGAGACAGCACGTTCCATCGAAACACCGGTAACAACTATCAACTGGACTGCATGACGTCATATCCCAGAAGAAAACGCAATTCGAGACTCAGTTTCTTCTGCAAGTTAGGAACTGAATTTGTGGCTATCATTCAGACAAACATATTCTTTAAGTGGCTGACTTCTTCAGGTTAGCTTAAGCTGTAACTCGGTAGATGACCGGTTCGAATATTAGTTGTGACATCGACTATCCTGGGGTTTCTCGTGGTGCTTCCTAATCCTAACCAGGAAAAGTGCAGGAAGAGAACCTCAAATTAACCCTTCCATGCACATCGCCACCAATTTATTATTCGCTTATCATCCTATATTCCGATGCCACGTATTTCCAGTTACTAAGTACAAGATAAATAAAACAAATAAACTTATGGTCCCGGAGCGATGCGAAGTTCCGTCAGCATCTTGTGTACTGGGACACGAATATAAAGCGAAACGTCGAGGCGTTGACGGACGCTTGTACGGCTGCGGTCTCTTCTCGGGCCTGTACGGCTTCTATCCACCCAGAGGTTGTATCAATTTAGGTCTCCACACAATCGATTAAACGTCCGATACAATTTCGCGACCTCTGTCGAGTTAATTCAACCTGTGAGCGTGATTCTGCGGAACCAGAATTCTTCATGGCCATATTCACAAAGTCCGCCAGTGGACCCTATCCGAAGCCAGTCTGATAGGCCTAAACCTGCAACTGATGCCTGAGCTGGAAGGGATCAGTCGGTATAGAGATGCGCTGGCCGACCGACAAATCAAGATCAGATCCTCGATACATGCCCAAGGGCACACCTGGGTAAAAATAAAGTTATCCAATTTGCTTAAATAATTTAACACTACGCCAAGAAGGTGCATGGGGGAGTGTATCTATAGTTCCACGTTTTCTTGACCTCGACAGTAATTGGAGGTGAGCGATCAGCTTCACAGCCCGGTCACTTTATTCCCGGGGAAAAATTCCCCCCCGGTACCCATTGGATAGGAGGCAGGGTGTACCGCAGAACCGGTCTGGACGACGTGGAGTAGTGAAAATTTTCGCCCATACAGGAATTCGAACATGGTGCTTCAGCCCGTAGCCCGTCGCTATACCGACTACGCTACGCCGACTGATACACGGGAATATTATATTGGGGGTTAAATTTGGGGGCGTGAAACCGCAGTGCCGAGATTAAGATGCGTGGAGCTACACTTCGACTCCCCCTTACGTATTCATGGCAAGGTGCTTAACTAACAGAAGCACCTTTACCTTTCACCTTCACCTTTACTATACCCAACTTACAGAATACTGCAGAATCTTGGGGAAATGAATATTATTAAGATGGCACAGAAATCCCGTGCTTTTGAGGATCCCGGATATTCATCACAGTGTTCACAAAATAAGGGCATGTCAGTCTAGACAGATTCAGTTTCATTCAGTTCACAACTTCACAGCTTATATTTCAAAGATCTCATTTAATATTATTTTTTCCATAGGCACCTCCGTTTCCCAAATGTACACTGACACATTTCCCGACCAATATCTGTGTGCATTTTTTGTTTCCGCCATTTTCGCTTATCTCACAATTCTACGTATGATTAGTCTAAAAGTATCTGGTGGTGAGTACACACGCTGTTGCTCTTGAACATGTGGGCCCAAGTTGTTTTAATTTCTCTGTAAACTGAAACACTTTAAAAATATGGAGCTCACAGGATTCATTATAAACATTAGCCCCAACAGAGGGAGAGTGATTCCAGGAAATTTATTTTTAAATTGTGACAATTCTCTCTTAACACTTTAAAGCACAGTGGTTACTATTATATATCCCCTGCTTTAACGTTACAGTAAACCCTCGTTATAATGGATTTCGTATATAACGGACAAAATCTGGCTGTGTCCAATTGTGAATGTTTAGAGATCTTGAGACACTGAGAAGGTTTTATAATTAGACAGCAATTTGAATTAAAAAAGAACCCCAATACAAAAAACTTTATATAATTACATTATGTGTTCACATTTTTGTTCCAGTGTACTGACTATGTATCCTGTGGTGTATTTCTGTGAATAACCCTTCACTCAGTTATAGGTGACATCGGCGATAACGCCCCCCCCCCCATAATCCGTTATAATGTATTTTTACTGTACAAATGCTCTTAATTTTACTTACAAAGTCCCGACCATATTTGTGTTTTGCATAAAAGCTCACAAAAAACACCTCTTCCATGATCTTTGTAAAGGCGCGTCCACGTTACTCGTGCTCGTGCTCGTGCTCGTGCTCGTGCTCGTGCTCGTGTGACTCGCTATGCTCGCGAGTAATGTGGACGATATGACAAGTCACGAGACAAGCAAATTTTAAAATTTTAATTTAAAAGCTATAGCCAATAAATTAAAATACGACTACAGCCTATACACACTACGAGTAAATATACGGATCCTCACGCGCCGAAGCCTGGCGAACAACTGAAGTAGTGTGGACGAAGATTTACGAGCACAAGTAAAAGCCAGACGAGTCTCCCGACGAGCACGAGCACGAGTGATGTGGACGCGTCTTAATAAAGACGGACGAGAACCTATGTTTTCAACACGGTTTCTCCCATACGCCTTCATGGCGTAGTGCTTAATTAGTTAAGCACAGGAACAACTTTACCTGTACCTTTTTTTCTAACAGACACACCGCGTTTTCTGTGAGTTAGGTACTGACATTTTAAAATATCATTTAAATGTGCTTAGGCTGCAAAGAATTAAGGTGTTGTAGCGCGTAGGGATATTACATGCTGCAACGTCAATATCGGAGTAGACTTCCCACAATGCAGTCCTACCTTAGATCTGATTTGGCTGTCACACTGTATTTCAACACCGTCAACCCTTTCGTCTTTGTAATGGAGACGCGATCATTTTCTTGAAGGAAACCCGACCCCAGATACCGTACTTCTTACGTTATTTTGATTATCATTGCAGTTGAATGACTGATTCATATCCCGGGGATCGCGGGTTCGATGCACGACCACCTAGACATTTATACAGACTGAAGTTTCCTGTATTGACCTACCCCCACGACACTCCTTGGGTAGTTCCTTAAAACACACCCCAACCTGATAACCTATAACATATGAGTAACATACTGCAGAAATTTAAGCGGTATGCGGTATTCAAACACCGGCACCCCAAAGTTTAAACTGTAACGGACAACAACTTCTTCCTTTCACGTGCGTCCGAAATGGCAGTCATCCATACTTTCGATGTTATGTAACCTAAACAGTAGAGAAGGTGTATATAACAAGAGAAAGCAGAGGACATTTATCTTTAGGTCTAACAGTATTTTTATTATTATTAGAGGCGGTGGGTTTCCCCATGCACTTAGACCAGTTATTGGTTCATTGTGCGTCCCCCTTTAATTTCTACTGTCCCCATACCCTACCGGGACTGGTGCGTGCTATCAGCCCCCTTCAGCCAACGAGGTGGGCCGTCGGTACCTGATATTTCCCCCTTCTACCAGAGACATTGGAAACTACTTGGGCGGGAAATTGTTGCCTAATTTTGCTCAGAGGTCTCCTAGAGACATGAGGATCTTTTACGTACAGTAAATCTACGACATGGGACCCACGGCTTAAAGTCCCTCCCGGAGGACTTGTTCCCTGAATTTTTCCGCCCTTAAAAATTCCACGACCTCCGCTGGGTTTGAACCCGCGTACCTTGAGTCATGAGGTGGGAATGTTACCCCTAGATTACGGAGGCCGCTTAGGTCTAGCAGTAAGTCGTTAGCAAAATTTATTTGCCCTAAAATCAGTTATCTTCCTCCTCTTTCCCATGTTAGACCACTTTCCCTATTACGAAAAAAAATAAATAAAAAGCTTATGAGATCACATTGCTATCTGGGTGTCTGTTTATCCCCCTTGTGGTTGACAGGCAACGGATCGGTAAAAACGTTTCAGCGACAGCGAATACACACGCAACAAATTGTTGGAAGCGTCGTCTACTAAGCGGTTCGTGTCCTATGAAGAGAATGTGAACGATCAGTTCTTAACAGAACCTCTTGTCTCTCCTTCCTTGTTTGTTTCACTTGTTCTCCTCTGTTACATTTGTATTCTTCTGTCCTCTCTTTCTTTCTTCACGACTTGTGTCCTTAGCCCGTACCACTTCTTCACTGCGTTCAGGTTGTGCATGTAGCAGCCATCAGCAGACACTTGTCAGGGAGGGACATTACATGGGTTTCTTTTGGACAACGGCCGGAAAAATATCCTTGACCACGGCTCACACCATGATATATATTACTTGGTATCTTGTCTGACATGTAATGGAAGTTGTGTGGGCCGCCGCGTGTCACATGACCATCCTTGTTCCTAGCCTATGTTTACTTCCGGTCCCACATAACCTAAACAGACTATAAAAATCGCACCCTCCCTCTCTCCCTTTATGGCACTTGTCGTGGGGAAGTATGCGCGAAAGAAAGTATTGGATGTGTAGTCGAACAGTGAATCTACCCCCTTCTCCAAAATCACACATTCACACATAACATAAAAAACGCTGTGGCATTCAAGAACAACTCCGTGGCTTTAGTCCGCAAGCGAAATATACCGACCGAGCGACCGCCGCTTGTCGGCGAAGTTAGTGCCAACTTTAGCGGATAGAGGGTGTCACTTGGTCAGCGAAACGGATCCCCACTGCCATTAATCTCGATTTTATAGACCGGAGCCGCTACTTTTCCATTCAAATAGCTACTTAATTATCCTCACGAGGCTGAGCGGACCCCGTCCCAGACCCACTACTTCTCAGAAGATCTGGTAGCGCCGGGAATCGAACCCGGAACATCTGGCTCTGTAGCCAGAAACTCTGACCACAAGACCACAGAGGCGGTCAGTCAAGAAAAACATCACACTCTTATTAATGACTAAAGAACAGAACTTTCTTATGCGGTTCTTACGTGTGATGATCTGGCAACACGCAGCAGCCAGACTTGATTACTCTCCACTGCTGCCTTGATGATTCACCTTTTGCTCTCTTCAATTTCAGGAGGGTCCACAACAACAAACGACGAAACAAGCCCACCTGCTTCGCCACGAGGAGACTCCGCTATCGTCACATCCAACATGGCGGATAATAGACGTAGTCCGTCTTCCCCTGAGGACAACCACTTCGATGGCACAACAGCGGCTACCAGAGAGGATCGCTGTTCTAGTACTCCTCGGAGCAGTCCGGGGCTCTTACCCACATCCTCCCATGCCCCCACAACGGGACACCTCACAACGAATCATCACCACCATCACCATCACCTCAGTAATATCTTGGGCGGCCACTCACATCATCATCCTGCTTTCTTAACAAGTGACTCGTACCTAGGCAGCTCCGGGATACACCTCGCAGGGAGACCCAAATCGCCGCAGCCCTTCAGCGTGCACCAGCACACGAGAGAACACAAGGACATGGAGAATATGGAGATCGAGGAGGACGCAGATGAGGACGACGACTACGATAGTAAAGACGTGAAAAAGGAAAACGGCTCGGGTTCTAGCAATAGTAACAATAGCAGTGCAAACAACAATAATAACAATAACAAGAGAAAGAAGAAAACGCGCACTGTTTTCTCAAGAAGTCAAGTTTTCCAGTTAGAATCGACATTCGATATGAAACGATATTTATCGAGTTCTGAACGTGCAGGTTTAGCTGCGTCCCTACATCTAACAGAGACTCAGGTAAAGATCTGGTTCCAGAACCGTCGCAACAAATGGAAAAGGCAACTGGCTGCCGAGTTGGAGGCGGCCAACATGGCGCACGCCGCCCAGAAGCTGGTTCGAGTTCCCATACTGTACCACGAGGCGGCAGCAGCAGCAGCTGCTGCACTGGGGGCTAGTGCTGGCAGTGGTGGCAACCACCACCACGGCGTCCCACTGCATCACCACCATCATCTGGACGGAGGCAGCGCTAGTGTTGCCACGTCTTCAGCTACTACTATGTCATATCCGCCGCCTCTGTATTACCATCACCATTCCGTGGCTGCAGCAGCAGCTGCGCACAGTTTACCTCCTAGTCCTGTAGCGACCAGAGCGCCATTATCTAGTCTGGTGTAGGAAACAAGAACTACATTTATCAATACAGGATATCCGGATGAAAGGTGTCCAAAATAATTATATCTCAGAAAGCTTTTATTATACATATTTTTTTGGATTACACCATTACAAAGGGAAACTAATAAAGTTTTTTCTGAGTATATAACTTTCTCAGTAAATTTCAACGTGGGCTCCCTTGGTGGCACGACAAATATTCGGATGGTCCAGTATGTTTGGTGTTACCATAGCCACAGCGTCCCTTATGCGGGCTTTCAGGTGTTGCAGGTCGTTGAAAACGATGGTAGACAAAGTTCTTCACATAACCCCACAAGAAAAAAATTCACTGGGGTTAAATCTGGCAACCTAGGAGGCCAAGCGACTGATCCACTTCTGCCGATCTATCTCCCAGCCATCACTCTCGCCAGGTGATTCCTAACATGGTGGCAGAAATGTGGCGGCGCATGCGCGTAAGCCGAGCATGGAAAAGAAAAAACTTACGGGGTTACCCTTTCCGATGACATAAGCCGGATACGTGTATGACAATTAGTTTCCGAGATATACATTTTTTATTTTGGATACCTTTCATCCGGACACCCGATGTATAGTATAGAGCCTGTCACAACGTTCCAGTGTTTTGAGAGCAGGCCCCATGGCTCTCAATAACGTAGGTACACTATGAAGTCTTCTCTGTGGCGTTAATACGGAATGTGGAGACAATCTCCATAGTCATCACAAGGAACTCGCTTAATGAGAGACACAAGATGGAGACAAGTTTCAAACGTACATTCAGACACTTATCAAACTCAAACTAAACAACATTTAGCTAGATGAACTGCAAGACGGGTGACCGTTTTCCTTTAATTTCCTTGCGTCTTGGCTAAGCAACAGTTACCTGGATCAATTATGGGACCTGTCACCACTTAAATCAACCCTTGGTTCGTGGCCAATGAAGATAGGACACCGTTTGGTCTACATGTGTGTCCGTCATAAAATTTGGTCCACTCTTAACATCGGTCAGTGCAGATGGAGGCAAAGGTAAACTCCGAAACTTTGTTAATTTTCATTCCCTATTGCCACGCATGAACATTCACAGCACTTACTGAGAATTACAGACTCTGATTAAGAAATTTTATTTTTATCAAGACCCTACTCATACTGTGTTAAATCCTCTTTGATACAACTATAAAAATCCTTCTTATTCAAAAATTCTACGTATTCGATTTCTTTCATTCTGGTTCGGCACACTAACAATATCATGAAAATTAAACAGTTGCGTCTAGTGTGACTGGTCTAGTGTTCAGCCCCCGTCAAGAGAAGTAATAAGAAAGACGACACGAACCTACTTGGTTTATAAATTCCAATAAAATCTTAACAAACCAATTACAAATATTTTAATGTATTGGAACAGCCACTGCAAACATTTTAGATTTTATACCCAACTGTATATTATAAATATTATATGCATATATTTTAACGTTCAGAACATATATTGTAATAGTAACTTCCAACTGTATTGATGTAAAGTTGTCCCTCTGATAATGGTCTCTGAAGACCGAAACATGTAAGAGCATAAATAATTGAAATAAGAAAAATCTTCGCCAGTCACACTAGACGGAACTGTTTAACTTTCATGAAATTCTATGTAGTTCTCCTAAACCAAGTACTTTTATGAGACGTTAACCATTGACCTTGGTATGGAAATGTTGAAATCATCAGTTATTTAAATAACCACTCTTTAACGTTACAGAATGACAATTTTCGGAAATAGTCATAATTATTTATTTTCAGTGCCAAAATCTACTTAACGAACACGAAAAAAACGTATAAACCGCCAAAGCCGTTTAAATTGACTCCCCAAATATCCTCACGCTAATTCTATAGTAATCATCACCTATTCACCTGAACATAAAATCATGAAGAAAACGAAGGTTTATCACCTTGGCTACAAAATATAAGTGAAAAAGCAACTGTCCAGAAGTGGACTCGCTTTATGTTATATTTCGGAATATATTATAATTTACTCTCTTGCAATAGTTTCTTCATAATTTTATACTATTTCTTATCCATAATAATTTAGAACGTCAGTTTGGTAAACACTGGTATAACTTTTTTTTTGCTTTTCTGAAAGTCTGAAAAATAGGGATGATAGAAACTTTTCAACAATTTCATACTGAACCTGAACATACCTGAACATACCTGAACATTGAGATCTTAAATGAGGTCATCTGCTAAGATCTGAACAGTGTCACACGTAGACATACAAAATGTTATGTTTCCTGCCACCTCTCAACAGTTAAAGGCAAATTATTTGTGAGTTTCCAACAATATAAATCATAAGTTATCAATACCATTGGAACATACCAACGGAAGAACGTTACTGCAAACAAAATCCAACATGGAAAGAGTTTTAACAATTAAAAACGTTTAACAAAATAGGTACATTATTTAGAAACGTGGTGACACGTCCTATCTAATGCATCCTTGACTCTTTCTTCATGTTTCTCATAAAAGCACTCGAATGTTTTTCGTTAAATCCTCTAATATGGAGTGTCCAAATCATTTATTTACGAATTCACCGGCGAAGCGGCAAAGAAAATATCGGCTATCGCGCTGGTAGTCGCCAACGGAGAAAACGTAACTTTACCGCACGCACGTCACGAGGCTTCGTCAACCTTCAAACTACAATGGATGTTCTAATGTGGTGAACCAAAGCAATTGTGAGTTACCTAATGACATTGTAGACATAACTCTAATTCCTGATGTGCAATTTATTTCGTGCCTGCGGATAGATTATTGTGTAATAACTCTGAAAAATACTGACGCCATCAGAACTGCACTGCGGGAGAAACTGTCTTGAAACTAAATATATTTAGAACACCTGGATGTGCTTAAGCAGGAAATTCCAATAAGAATATCTGCATTTAAAATTATATTTTCCCAACAAAATTTCAATTGGGCGTGCCCTTTCTCTTTCTTCCTACATGGCAACCCATAGAAAACAAACTATGCCTACAGAGTATTATGAAGGTTGTGAAAAATATTTAATTTTTGTCAGTGGAGTATTTTCTTTCTACCCCTGATCAACCCCTTTAATTTCCATATTCCGCCATTCACTATTCGCAGTAGCACTATTCAACTTCAACGAAGCCGTCAGCCTCCGAAACGTCATATATATTTTGACACATAAAATGGACGGCATGTAAAGAAAATACCTCCATACTAGTGTGAAAGTTATTTTATGCATCACATTTTGCATGCACGAAACAATTATAATTTAAAAACTGACATCATATTGTTGAGAAATTGTAACACGTGATCCGTTAACGAAATATCTCGTTAGCAGCACTGACCCTGTCAAACTCAGCTGTGGCAATACCGTACACCCCGCCATCTCTCCACAGTTAAAGGAAAGTAGGTGCTTGTGGCTTTCAACAGTAGTGTCCTACGCTGCAGCGGCCATGACATATTATACTTGCAGAAGATTTCTATTAGTAAACATCACGATGCGAAATGTTAATTCGTTGTGTGTGCAAGCTAAAACAACGACTTTGGTTCACTTGTAGGAGAAATTTGCCAACCGGGTTACGTTTTTCACCTCTAGAATTAACAACTTCAAAATAATTAATTGCTCCGATAAAAGTATAAATTCCATAGTTTTATATCTTTAGTAATTAAATAGAATTTTCTTTTGTGAACAAAATATTTTAAAGGATATTGTGTAACACGGTTGCCAGATTTATAATATCTCAGTCTCATATGTATCATCCAATTTTGCTATATGAATATTAATATAAAATAATAAGCACTGTAAATAGCTTATATAGTTGTACAAAAATAAGTGTTACGTCTAGATTTACCCTAGGATATCATAACCGCATACTATACCGTATTCACCCGAATATACTAAGCACCTCGGTTATGAAAGGTTCAACGGAAATGAATAAGATGCGAGTTACGTGTATATTCGGGTAAATGCGGTGAATGTGGCCGATTCACAACACTATCAAGTTATTAATATCTCGCGTTTGTGTAAGTACTGTAATTAAATGTGTGTGTAATAAATGGAAATATTGATAGAAATGAATTTGATTCTCACTGCACATGAGACCTGAAACCGCAATGGTGTCCTACATACTGTGGATAAACATAAGACCCACGAGGCGGCTGTCTCAGGTATCAAATTGTATGTGTGGATTAGAGTATTTTCAGACGTCACGCAGTTTAATCTGGTAGGCAGTATCAAAATTTTGGAGGAACTTGCTATCTCCGTCTTCGGTGAAGAAATTAATATTCATGTTCACCGAGATAAGAACCTGAAATCTCACGAAATATTTCAGTACGGACTGCCACAACCTACTCCATCTCCAGCCGTTCATATTGGGCTACTAGGATTAAGTGAAATATTTCAAAAATTAAACATTACGTGTTTACACCGGATTAAGCGACTTCCTTGTAAACACTTAAAAAGAAGCGTCTTTTCCTACATCTCACATTCAACGTTAAAATTTAAGAGTTGTATTCCAATGGTATATAAAACTCTTGTTACTACTTTCTCTTAGGTTCATATATTTTACTCACTACCCTGTTCGCAAGCACCTCAAAAATCTCCCGTAAGGATAAAGATATAACTAACTTCTTGGATCTGAGCCCTTCTTGAGAAGCTGCCAAATGTGCAGCTACTCAAGAAATTTGCAACACTTTATGGAACCAGAAGGTTCATTACATTCACAAGAACCTTCCACCGGTTCCTATCCTGAGGCAGATCAATCCAGTCCATACCACCTCATCCTATTTCTCCAAGATTCATTTTAATATTATACACCCACCTAACTCTTGATCTTCTCAGTGGTCTCTTTCTTTCCGGGTTTCCCACAAATGTCCTATATGTAGTTATCTTTTCTCTTATTCATGCCATATGCCATGCACACCTCATCCTCCTTGACTTGCTCAATCTGACTCTACTGGCGACGAGTGCAAGTTATGAAGCTCCTCATTATGCAGTTCTCCCCAACCTGTCACTTTATCTTCCTTCGGCCCAAATATTCTCCTCAACACCCTTAGTCTATTTTACGATAAAGATATTCCTGTGCTTAATTAATCATCACGCCATGAAGACGTATAGGGAAGCTGAGGTATATTTACATATAATATTAAAATTATAACTAGATATAGGTGAGTGTTAAGTTTCACCTCCCATGCTAGATGGGTCCCAAGAGCTGATCTGGACGCTGTGGAGGCGACGAATTTTGCGGGAATAGAAACCCGATTCTCCGATCGCCCAACTCGTATCTCACCTGCCATGCTGACTGAGGTATTCCGGCTCAAATGTTAGCAGCCATGCGACAGAAAAGTGTTATGTCCGTTATGAAGAATCTAATGATTGTGTACTGGTCTAATAGTCTGATGATAATGTTCGGAATGGATCCCCGAAACATTTGTGGGGGATGATAGTGAAAACATTAGCACAACGGGTGTGGTGGTCACAGTACCACTAGAGAATACACTGCAGTTAGAATGCGCCGGGGTGTGAAATAGCCCAAGGGATGCATCAAGGGGATGAAGCATGGCCTCCCCTCCAACATCGGAGACCCTAGAAAGTGTATTCAGTGACCGGAATATGACATACCATCAGCTTACAGTGCTCTATTTACATTACCTAAATCCTCTACTCTGTATCATTAATAATGAGATGATTTGAGGGGTGACATTTCATAAGCCTTGATGATCAAAACACCCCTTAGATTAAAGGGCGGATGAGAAGGTCTAGAACACGCTGTTCACCGACGGGGAGGTACGGGAGGCACACACCTCCCCACTGAAATTTCGGAAAACATCTAAGTTTAAAAAGGATAAAGTTGTACCTGTGCTAAACTAATTAAGCACTGCGCCATGAAGGTGTATAGGGGAGTGGATGTATAGATCCATATTTTCTTGACCTCGGCACTAGTTGGAGGTGAGTGGTCAGCGTCACGCCCCGGCCGCTTTACCCCCGAGGAAAGAGCCCTCGGTACCCATTGTATAGGAGGTTGGGTGGACCCCAAAGCCGGTCTGGACGACATGGAGAAGTGAAAATTCTTGCCCCACCGGGACTCGAACTCCGACTCCTCCTTCCTCCAGCCCGTAGTCAGTCGCTATACCGACTAAGCTATCCCTCTCGAAGATCCATTTTAATATTGTCCACCCATCTACGCCTTGGTCTTCCCAGAGGTATCTTTCCTTCTGGCTTTCCCAACAATATCCTATATGCATTTCTCTTCTCCCCCCATTCTTGTTACATGCCTTGCCCACCTCATTCTGCTTCACTTGATCATTCTAATTATACTTGGAGAAGTGTACAAGTTATGAAGCTCCTCATTATGCAGTTTTCTCCAACCTCCTGTCACGTCATCTCTCTTCGGTCCAAATATTCTCCTCGACACCCTGTTCTCAAACACCCTCAGTCTATGTTCCTCCCGTAATGTCGGAGACAAAGTTTCACACCCATGGGGGGGAATGTTACGTCATAACCAACGTTATTATAAATTACTTGAAAAAATGTGTTTTTTCTCTTCCATGAATTTCCATCGATGAAGCAAACCGGTATCGTTTATTAACGTTTGATATTTTTACGCGAATGAAATACTGGCTTCTGATGTCATATTAATTCAAATAATGGATCACACAAAATTATGCAGTAGTGTTGTTGGATCTAATTAACTGAAATGGCTGAATGATGTTCCAGGAAGATTTTTACATCGTAATGTGTGCCCACAAATGGAAATCAGTTCAGTGCAGCACCGCTACAGCTTATTAGCTTGTTGAAAAGAAACAATTCTTATTCCGTAAATACTGTATGATGAGGAGCTTCATAACTTGTATTCTTCTCCACGTGTAATTAGAATGATCAAGTCAAGGGGATGAGATGGGGCAGGGACGAAAAGGAATGCATATAGGATATTTGTGGGAAAGATAGAAGGGACGAGACCACTGGGAAGACCAAGACGTAAGTAAGTGAACAATATTAAAATGGATCTTAGGGAGATAGAATGGGGTGGTATGGGTTGGATTGATCTGTCTCAGGATAGAGACCAGTGAAGGGCTCTTGTGAACACGGTAATGAACCTTCGGGTTCCAAAAAATGCTGGGAAGTTCTTGAATAACTGCACAATAGGTAGCTTCACAAGAAGGGCTCAGCTCCATGAGTGAGTGAACCAGTCAAGGGCTGGACAATGCATGGGGCTGCCAATTTAGTGACAAAAGATATGATAACGTGCTGCCTCCTCAGGGTGTAGGAACATTTCATTGGGCGATAGTAAATGGGTCTGGAGCAATGGTGGAATGATGATCATCAGGGCAATGTAGAAGCAAATTGGGGGAAAAACTTCTCCAGTGCCACGTCTTCCACTATGAACATCATATGATATCCTGCATTGAACCCAACACTCCTCAGTGGGATGCCAGCGCCTAAGAACATAAACGTGACCTAACAGCTTAATATAATATTTTTAATTCACATTTAGAACTGTAAATCAACAACGAATCCTGCTGTGGCCCTCTGGCCATTCTAAAATTCACCCACCTGGTTCTACCTGTGACAGGAATCAAAATATTAGATAGAAGCACTTACAGGCAGGTGCTCATTTAATATTTCAGACCAGGGAACTTTGCTTGCCAGTGGGATATCTGCGGCAGCAAAAATATCCTTCCATTCATCCCCCCCCCACACACACACAGAAAAGTTTTCGAAGGAATGGACCTCAGAGGTTCTCCAGGTCTTCTGACGGATCTCCCGTGTAGCTGGAATCTCGCGATTCATAGCACATATAGCAACCACTGGGCTTTAAAGGGTTAAGCTTTCCTCGTTTTCAACAAAATGAAGGCGGCGCGTCAAGTTGAGAGAAGTTTGCGAAAGGTAATTACAGATCATCCCATGCTATCACACTGTTTCCAATAACAACTTCGAAATTTTCCATGATCATTTGCAATATCGAGAATAGCTAACAATTTCTTAACGAATGATTTTTAAGCATCTTCAGCCCTACCTTTAATTTAAATAAATAATTTTAAACTTCGAGGACACAGTTCATATTCGCCTGCTTCTATATTATACATAAAATAACTGGAGGATAGATATGTATATCACAAAAACAAAACAAACTCCGTTACCTGTAGTCCGCATGCGAACTGTACCGACCGAGCGACCGCCGTTTGTCGGCGAAGATAGTGCCAACTTTAGCGGATAGAGAGTGTCGCGTGTTCAGCGCAATGAATCCCCATGGCCGTTAATCTCGGTTTTCTAGACCGGAACCGCTATTTCCTTGAAATAGTTCCCCAATTATCCTCACGAGGCTGAGTAGAGCCAGTTCCACACCCACTACTTCTCAGAAAATCAGGTAGCGCCCGGAAACCGAACTCGGAACCTCTGGATCTTTAGCCAGGATCTCTGACCACTAGACCATAGAGGCGGTCACGGCAGCTTCGTTTCAAAATATAAAAATTTATATCCATTCTATCAAGTCCACAAGAACGCGTGACGCGATACAAGCAGACAGTCTGCGTCAAAATTGCCCGGAGTGTTGAAACTTTATGTAATGTTTAATTAGGGAAGATTTTCCCGACGCTAAGCAAATTAAGAACCAATTTCATTTGTCGAGCGGCAGATGTTTTAATTGTTCTCCCGATAATTAAAAGAATCAACTTTCTGTAGCCTATCATGGTACTAATATTTCAGTTTGCCCAAGGATACGTAAAACAGTAAACTGAAAACGTATATTATGCTATTAAGTTTTGGAATAATAATATGGCAGTAAATGGTTTCAGTATCCGCAGCTTTATGCGACTGCGCAGTAGCTTGGGGGATCAAGCAGGGTATAAAAGTGAAACATTAAATGTCTGGTCTTCTCGTCATTATTATCAGAAGAGAAATGGAATGGGGGGAGGGGGGTAGAGAATGGGTGGCATTCATGATTTTAAGGGATGGGGAACTTTTTCTAGCAAACATATTTTTATTTTCCTCTCTCTCCTAAGGGGGAGTTCATATTTCATATATCCCTGTTGTATGAGTGCTTCTCATCATGTACCATGTGTTTTATATTTCTCATTTCAGTGTCCGACTGGTTCATACTTATTACTCGAAATTTTAACCCAGACAGAAAAAAAAATGACGATCACATTGGCCGCACGGTTTGAGACATTAAACGCCTTCAGCCGCTCAAACACTGGGATCGTGGGTTCTAACTCTACTCGAGGCATGGGTGTCTTCGTTCATTTCTTCTGTGTTTGAGTTGTCCTGTGTAGGAAGCGGCCTTGTGACACGGCTGATCCCCCGTCCAAGGAGTCCTACCGACTGTGTATAAGATCCATAGTTCCAGATTGATTCTGACGGGAAACGGGCCAGAGGGCCTAATATGAAACGTACCCACCTACCACTAGGAGCTACAGCACTGTGTGAGCCTTGGCCTCCTCTACAACCAGTCTCCACAACCGGTGAGTGCTGCCATACGAAGGGACCCACGCATGATGACCCTGGAGGACCAGGGTATCTCTCTTAGTCTGGACTCTACGCTTTGACCTTTCCGGCATGGGTGACCCTACCGGTAATTAAACTTCCGCCAGCATCGCTCTCAAGGTCACAGAGTCTCGCAGGTCTCACCACCACGACAAGGTGGAGACAACTTTGAGGGGTACTATGAAAGGCAGAAGAAGAAAAAGAAACCAATATATGGGGATATGTGAAAGAGGTTTAGAAACTGTGACACACAAATTAACGGAAAATACCGTTGGATAATTATTATACAACCAATGTGCCCGTGCAGTAATATCTGCATCACAATTTTCGAAAAAAATATATTATTATTACCGGTGGTCACCTATATTTAGCCTCTCTCTGCCTTCTTATTCATACTCAGTGGGCTTACGATATCTCCATGCTGACTGTGTTTCTGTGGTCTTGTGAGTCATGACACTGTGGTCTGGTAGGAAGTCGCCAACGTTTCGGAGGAACCTCATGCTTCCAGCGTGAAAGCAAAAGCACAGTTATACTCTGAAGTTGGCCCAAATCTCCATCACCGTGGATATAGACAAGTTTTCAATTGTTGCTGACGGACGCAAGCAACTTTGCTAAATTTGATGTGTGACGTAAGGACACAGTTGACAAGGTTGGCTACGCTTAAAAGCAAGAGGAAGCATACAAAGCGGCCAGAAAATTGACGAAACCGTTACTCCCTTCACCCCCTCAGAACCTAAAACTTCCCATCCCCAACAGGGCTCATGTTTAACCACCACTTTCTGTCTTCCTTGCATTTCTCTTCCTTATTTCTCTTTATATGAAGACACGTGTATGAACGCCATATTTGTGAAGACCACTATAGAGTCTTTGGGTAGAAGCAGGAGAGGGGGCGGGGTGACAAACCCACGGTTCAATAATACAACTCCAATTTCATCGCTCAATTAAGCCACATTATGGGACTACTGTGTCGCAGCGGGCTCTAGGGGTGTCAAGACCGCTCCCTGCAAACTCCGTGGGCAGTTCACAGTCATAACTCTCCAAGGCCGGAAGAGAGAGAGAGAGACAAAAATTAGGGGGACATGCCAAGTTGATGGCCGCCTATGTGGGCTAGTGGTCAGAGTTTCTGGCTACAGATCTAGAGATCCCGGGTTCGATTCCCAGCGCTATCAGATTTTCTGAGAAGTAGTGGGTCTGGAACGGGGTCCACTCAGCCTAGTGAGGATAATTGAAGAGCTATTTCAAGGAAATAGCGGCTCCGGTCTAGAAAAACGAGATTAACGGCCGTGGGGATTCGTTGCGCTGACCACGTGACATTCTCTATCCGCTAAAATTGGCACTAACTTCTCCGACAAGCGACGGGCTCTCGGTCGGTATAGTTCGCTTGCAGACTAAGACCACGGAGTTTGTTTTCTTTTTCCAAGTTGATGGCTTACGTCTGTCTCAAGCATGAAAGCTGTCTGGGACCTCAGCAATGCACAGTAGCCTCCATATTCATCAACCAATTTGTTGATTCATATAGTTAAGTTCTGCGAACCGCTGCAATCAAGGAGCCGGGATAGCGACTGGCTACGGACTGGACGGTCGAGGGATCGGAGTTTGAGTCCCAGGAGGGGCAAGAATTTTCTCTTCTCCACGTCGTCCAGAACGGTTCTATCCAATGGACACCGGGAGCTTTTTCTCGGGTGGTAATGCGGCCGGGGTGTGAAACTGACCACTCACGTCCAACTAGCGCCCAGGTCAAGAAAATATGGTTCTATACATCGACTCCCCCATATGCATTCATACCGAAGTGCTTAATTAGTTGAGCACAGGGACCGAAATGGGGTACGCAGTAGCGTAATTGGTTGAGGCACTATACTAAAAGCCGGAAGATCGCGGGTTCGATTACCGATGAGATCATTGCATTTTTCAGTTGACTTAATCCTTCCAGCAGCACAATGTCCCTGGGGTCGACTCAGCCTCTAACAGAAATGAGTACCAGGAATCTTCCTGGGGGTAAATAGCGGCTGGCGCGTAAGGCTGACAACCTCACCGCCATCTGACAGCCGATTGTCTAGAAAATGAGGAAGCCTCGACGTCTCACAACCCTATGGGCCCACGAGGCCTGTTATAAGGATAGCTTTACATTTACTTTTTATCGGGGACAACAGAAAATGAATTCATACCTGAAGACCAGCATTTCTATCCAGATAGCTCGTGTGTGTCATAGAAAGGGTTAACACGGCTTCTCTTATGTGTGGTTGATTCAGTGTCATCAAATAATCTTGGAGCGCAAAATAACATCGGATTGAAACCCCTGATGCAAGAGGAGAGGGCTGAAGGAAGAAGGATGGCCCAGGCAGAGAGAAAGAAAGCATTTAAAGCAATTTTCACCAGACACGCTCAACACAATGAAGTAGGTTTTTGATGACGCGAAGGGTAGGGGGTGGTTTGGGGTTGAATTGGTTTCTTTCTTCGTCTTTCCATTCGTGTTGTGTTGTGTTGTTTTGTGTTTGTGTGTATACAGCGGTGATTCAATAGAACTCAAAGGTACTTGTAAATGCAATAGGAGGAACAGAGAAACATCAAATGGACAATTTGGATACGGGAGGGGGAGCGCACTCGGTTTGAAGCAGAAATGAAAGAAAAGGGAGATCTTTGGGAGAGGAACGGAATGGAACGAAAGTCCCGCGTCTCACTTATAGATCGGTTTGAGCCTCTTCCTCTTTTGGAGGTCTCAGGTTCGGTCCACGTCCCACATTCTCTTGTAGGATTTGAGGTTCTCACATCGGTGGTTCTGAGGAGTTCTATCTTCTGGGATATAACGCCGTGTAATCCATAGAGAGTCAACAGACGCTTCGGAGTAAAATGTCGCCTCCAACTTCAGGTTCGAATAAGCCACGCAAGAAACCTACTTACAAGCCGGTGGCAAATAGAGCTGCTGGTTTCTTGCTTGGCTTATTCTTTGACCCTGAAGATGGAGGCGAAATTTTCCTCCGAAAAGACGGTTGACTGTCTATGGACTACACGGCGTCATGTTCAAGAAGATTCTTCTATTTCTCCTTCCCCGTCTTCTCCTCTTTCTCATCTCCCTTTTTCTTGCAACTCTTCTCTACAAATAACATCACACTGTTTTGGAGATCCTGGGTTTGATTCTCAGTCGGGCTTCTGGTGACACCACTACGCATCAACACAGTGTTATTTAGCCCTTCCAGTACTTGTCGGAAGAGCATTCTGACGTTACGTTATATTACCATTATACAGTAGTTCAATAATGGAGAGTAGTTCACTTGGAGATCCCGAATTAATAATTGTAAAACAAGTGATAATTTAGCAGTAAAAGGGAGCTTGGCAACACTGTGTACTTTGCAACAATGGCTCGATGTCTGCGTGCCCTGTTCGCAACATTTCCATTTCCATCGAAACCACTGCAATCCCGCCCGCTACGCTGGCTGCTCCAATGTTATCGAATGCAACACATTTTACATGTTGTAGTGCGTACAGACGTTGCTATGCAATGACTGCGAGATAGGCGAATAAACAACGGCCGTTTCCACGCAACAGATCGGTAAACACATTCCCGCTGCAACGAATACGCACGCACCAATAGAGTTACTATTGGAAGCGGTGTTTTCTACTCTGTCCATGCAAAGAGGTTATAAGGAAGACAAGCGGGGCGACCCAGAGGCTTAAACTTGGCGGTGGTCAAGCGTACGACCGTTCAGGTGACTAGACTGCCGTTGTAACGGAAGCTACTAGAAATAGAGCGCAATGTGCTGTACTGAGCCTGGACTGACAGAGGCCCTGTATATATTTTATGTACAACATTTAAAATGTATATATCCTTTACATTATGACAAATGACTTAATATTGCAGGCAACGACTATGACAAAAGACAGACCTGTCCTCTCGTCAGAGAGGACGTCCCACAAAATCAAGACCGAAAGTGTCAAACATTAATAAATATCTGATCATGAGTCCCAGATTGGTCTCGACACCAAGACTGACTGACTGACTGACTAACTGACTGACTGACTGACTGACTGACTGACTGACCGCCAGTCACAATGTGACTTTAACTTTGACTATTGACCCAGTTAGCTGAGAGTTGAATTCTGCAAGGGAGGCTGAGAAGATATAGCGCTTCAGTTGTGGGATATTCGCCAGACAGTAACGACATGAGCACAGAAGCTGAAAAATCTTCAATATTATGATTCGTTACCAAGCAACGACTAGTGACGACAGTGCAGGCTTGTGGAGACTTAGCGTGTACAGATTTGTAAAGTGAGGAAACTGGCGATAGCGCTGTAATTACTAGCAGTTCCGAGTGGTGTGTATAAGCGGTCAATAGATCCATTCATCAATCCATACCCCGTCGATAATCACCCATAACACGTGACAATACATTCAGTTTAGGCGTCGGAGTTTAGAACTGTCCCAGAAGAACATGAAATATCATGTCAAGCTGGACTTGACTGATGTATCTGAGTGTCCTACCCATCAAACCCGGCAGAGCATAAACATAATTAATGGTTCTATTATTCTTACAATACCCACAGACATGATGCAAGTCTGTCCATAATTTGAATAGGAAATTAGTTTGCTTATTAATTCAGCGTGACCGCCAGGAGACAGGGCAATGCGCCCCTAACACCTCCCGTCCATTAATTGATTCATGTGGACAAATGATAAATTGGTATTAAAGTGCCACCCCTTGCTTCTACCTGTACTTAAATACAGTCACGTTGCTTCTATTTATTTATTTATTTATTTAGGAAGAAAATGAAAACGGGATGTCAGATTATGTCTAGCGATTAAATATTTATGATCACAGATAAGTTCTTAATGAGATATAATTAATTAGCATATGATTATATAAAAGAGCTGTATTTGTTATTTGTTTCAACAGGCTAATGCAAAAGTGACGAAAGGCACCAGTCTTATGTTACGTAGAAACTTCCAAACGAGAGAGGGAATGAAGGATTTGTGGCTCTCGCAGCGGTGGTTATGAAGAGTTCTATCTTCCGGGATGTAATACAGTGTAGTCCGTTGAGAGTCAACGGACGTATCGGAGGAAAATATCTCCACCTGCCTACTTCATGCCGGTTTCTTGCTTGGCTTACTTTTCAACCATAAACTCGGAGGCGACATATTGTTCCGAAACGTTCGTTGACTTTCAACAGACTACAAGTCGTTATATCCCAGTATTTACATTGTGGTCTTCTCAGTCACAGTACCGTACAGTATGACAGGCAAGTAACCAACCTGTCCGAAAAACCTGTTGCCTTCATTTCCTGGTTAGAAGACCTGAAGATGGAAGCGGAGGTTCCTCCGAAACATTGGTAAGCCTAACCACCTACCAGACTACGCGACAATATCCTACATTCTGTGATCTGAAGTACACAAAAACGATGTCTGTGAGCCCAAGAACCTAGAGATGTTAAATGTAAAACGTAATTAACTATCATGAACATCGACAGTTGGTAAGACTGCATGAACATTTCGGAGGAATGTACTACCTCCAGCTTCAAATATTTATAACCCAGGGGTTACTATTTGTACCAGCTTCTTTAACATAATAAAACTCTGCATTCCGCACATACACACACACACACACACACACTATTTGTGTTTCATGTGGATCTCACATCAAACAGCATTAACCGGTTTGGCTTTGGAACGGTGACGTAATACGTCTCCTGTGAGGTACGAACTGAATTCTTATAACAATAATGAAGACCTCAAAGAGTAAGCGAAACAAATTACCAGCAAGAATCAAGCAGAGTCTGTGTAGCACAGTGGAGTTTCATGTACATTTCAGAGGAATACAAAAGGTAAGGGAAAGCTATCCCTGTAACAGACTGTGGAGGCCCATAGGGATATGAGACGTCGAGGCTCCCATATTTTTTTAAACAGTCGGCTCATAGATGGCAGTGAGGTTGTCAGCCTTACGCGGCGGAAGCCGTTTACCCCAGAAAGATTCCTTGTACTCATTTCTGTTAGAGGCCGAGGTGGTGGCCATAGTGTGGCTGGAAGGATTAGGTCAACGGAAAAATTCCAATGACCTCATCAAGAATCGAACCCGAGACCTTCCAGCTAGTAGCATAGTGACTCAACCAACTACGCTACCGTGTCCCCCCCCCCCGAGGAGGAACGTACTGCCTCCATCTTTAAAGTCAAAGAACAAAGCAAAAAAGTGATCAGAAATCAGGCAAAACCTGTATAGTACGGGTATCCCATATTAATAGTCATCGTTGTGAAAACTACAAATCCTGGGGGGGGATATTGCTCCTCGAATTGCAGTGCAGATCTGTCAGCACGTCGCGCTAGTCTTTCAGCATTCTTGCGATCCCATATTTCTGGCCCGTTCTGTACGACCTTTCCTTACGCCACTTATACCCTAAGGTGCCTCTAAGTGTGCCGTCACTGGAAATAGCATCAAACGGCATAACTTGGAGCAACGGACGGAGTTCCACATTCTCAGCAGGAGGTTTAGCGCCTTTCAGAATCATTAGGGCGAAGCCGAAACATTCAACTGGTTTGAGACGAAGAACAAAGCCTCTCTATACCAGCTGCAACATGACGAGTCAAGTGGTAATCCTGATTACCATCTAACAGCATTATTGATTTACGAGTGCCTAAGAAATACACCACATGGGTAACATACGTTGTGGGGGGTAGGGGGCTTGCAGTCATCTACACTGGCTGTAACATAATGTAGTGTAAATGAACGCACATAGGGGAGGTCAGCTTATCTGTGTGTCCGTATATTTTTCTTTCTGGTTTATCTAACGACGCTGTCGGTACCTAGACCAGTGGTTCTCAACCGTTGTGCCGAGGGCTTAAGCCAATTTGGCCACTAAGAACTGAAAAGATGGATGTTAACACAAAATAATACATGCAACCTAAAAACTTTATAGCTCTTAACATTGCATTATTGTCCTTAATTTAATATAATATATTAATTGTTATTTTTAAGTGATTATAAATGTGAGTGCTATTAACCTTTTGAAGCCCACAGAGAGTATTTGTGTGTTCCGTATGATTCTCACAGCAAACAGTGACTGTTTCTCTAAACAGCATTAACCGGTTGGACCTTGTAGTGAGGACGTAACGTGTTTCCTGTGAGGTACGGATTGAATTGTTATATATTATTTAGAAGGATTTCAGTTCCGTGGTTTTCTTCGGTCCTAGAGCAAAAGCTGAGTTGGTACCCAAATTCCACGTTGCTCTGCATGCCTCACATGCAGCCCTCCCATTGTTAACATCAAAATTTCTGACTAATATAACCCTCCCAAAGTTAGCAAATAAATAAATAAATAACCAAAAAAATCGATCATATGCTCTATCTTTACCAGAAGGACAAGCGGGCACTGCCTGGGAACCTTCAAAATCGGAGATATAGTTTTAACCTCCCACCTCCCCGCCAATGTGGTGTCTCTCACTACCGCTCCCACTTCTTCTCTCTAGCTGAGGCCGGGGATAGCCCAGGAACCCAGAGGAAGAGGAACATTCCCTCGTTGAAAGCCTCTACTAGGCAACGACTGGTGAAGTCACAACAGGCTGAGATGACTTAAGTGTGTGTTCTACTTGACTGTAAAATGTAGTCACGAGTTGAGTTGTATTCAGTTCCATATGCACACGAGCATACACACAAGACACTTAAGAAGGGAAGGCAGCACAATGAAGCACGCCTTTATTAAGGGAACGGGGCACCACTATATAAAATTTCGAAACGACTGTATTTGCATAAAATTTTTAAAATCATATTTGGAATAAGACTTCGTCAATTTCTGTTTTAAGACAAGGGGCATTGAAGTTAAGGAAGATGATATGGGCAGGACATGTAGCACGAATGGGGGAGAAGAACGTATATACGATATTGGTGGGAAAACCAGATGGAAACAGACCACTGGGGAGACAAAGGAATAGGTGGGTGGACAATATTAAAATTGATCTTAGAAAGATAGGATGGGATGGTATGCAATGGATTGATCTGGCTCAGAATAGGGACCAGTGGAGGGCTCTTGTGAACACGGTAATAAACCTTCGGGTTCCATAAAATGCTGGGAAGTTCTTGAGTAGCTGCACAATTGGCGGCTTCTCAAGAGAGGCTCAGCCCCATGAGTGAGTGAGTGAGTGAGTGAGTGAGTGAGTGAGTGAGTGAGTGAGTGAGTGAGTGAGACAAGGGGCACACCCTCAATAATGTTCGGATAATACTACGTATGTGCAGGCTAACGCAGCCTTTTGTTAATTTCTCCAGTCCTGAATACGACACTAAAAACATCTCTACTTAATATCTGACTGCATGGAGTAGAATCCATCTTGAGAAACTAAGAGTCGCTCTGCGAGTCGTGAAATTTGCCGTCTTTTAGGGAACAAAAATCTTCAAGAGCGCGCTCTCAATGTCCGCTACTTGTCCCTATCCTGAGTCTTATTTACTCCACTCCATATCGTCCCTAGTTCTCTCAGGTCCAGTTTAAAGTCATCTATCCATCTACTGCTAGATATTCCAAGTGGTCTCAACTGAAATGCTTTTCTGCTTCAAATATGTGAGCGAAGGAAGGCCTGTTCATGTTACAATCCCAGCATTCGCTTTGAGAGACTCAGTAAAATAGAAGAATCTCTCTAAAGCAGTCGGTGTCCCGACCAAGATTCGAACTGGAGGCCTCCCGAATGTAAATCAAGAGCGATACTGCTTGAGCCAACTAGCTCTCTCCTACATGAAAATCAGATGTGAAAACTATTAAAACATATTTTCATTAAACATTAATGACCCAATGGCCCTGGGGTCGACTCTACCTCTAACAAAAATGAGTACGAGGTATCTTCCTAGGGGCAAAATTCGGCCGACCGGAGCGTAAGGCTGACAACCTTACAGCCATTTGTGAGCCGATTATCTAGAAAATGTGGAAGCCTCGACGTCTCACAACCCTACGGGCTTCCAAGGCCTGTTACAGGCATAGTTTTACTTTTATTTTAAACCTAGTGCGGGGTTATGAACACGTCCTACGCTTGTACATCTTCATGGCGTGGTGCGTAACTGAGAACAGGGATTTACCTTTAAATCTTTCTGCCAGTTGTTTCTTGGTGCTGTACTCTTGAGGACAGTTCGCCCGTGTCTTTAAACTTGTTCCGTGAGCAGAACTGGCTAGTCTAGCGCCTACCTAAACAAGCAGCACGCTGTGTTTGATTTAACCGAAGTAATGTACTTTCCTCTGTGTGTATGTGATATGCATCAAGACAGCTGAAGCCGTAATGAGTCGGACTTGTATTTGGTAGGTGTCCGATTCAGAACTCGGTTGGGGCACTTACTAGCTTGACTGATATAATTCGTGGTTCTCCTAAGCCCTTCCAGGCAAAGATATGCATAGATTCTTACAGTTTTCTTACGCCGGTTCCCTTTCATATGCTTCCACTGCCCACTGTGTTGAGAAGGGCCATGGCTTAAGATACGGACAGTATTATTACAAAAGTACACGTCATTTCCGGAACTTTAATATGTTAATGGTTAACTGTGGATTTAAAAAATCTTATCTTAATGTTTCTAGCTAACAGACTTCAAGTTATAACATTTATTATATAACGAATGCCTCCGAATCTAGTCCATCTCCCGTGCAATTAAGGAGGGAACCACTATAGGTACTGTGGTCACAGCAAAATAAGCTAACCCTAAGAATTAAGGATCGTCATTCTGATAAGATCACTCTCAAAACTTTTTGTTGCAAAATAAACTTGTTAACAGACGTTAGTTTTCAAAACAAATGACTCTTGAAATATAATTTAAAAAATGATGCTCCTTTTTTTTTTTCGATAAGCAAATGGCATAGGACGTCTGCTTAATAAATTAATGCTACCACGTATGTCTAGGGCTACCATCTGGTGGGAAGTGGGAGTAATATGGCCAGCCACGACCGTTCGAGCCACTAATTAGTGTAATTAATGAGCGAGTCACTGCGCACGCGTGAGGACTAGGGTTAACACCTGATGGTCGAATGCGTAGTACAATCGTAAACTTAATAAAATTAACACCAGTTACAAATAATTCATTTGCATGTGTAACTATATTCATGCATAATTCTTTATAACAAATACGAATTTATTAATAACTTAACTATATTACCGATATATTCGAGTGCACATGTCTTTGTTAAAAACATTAATTTATACATTCAATTTTAATTTCCATAATGGTCTGGTTCAGTTGTAATATGATTCACCTAGGCTACTAATATCCAGTGCTGTACTCTGGTGTCAAAGGATTATTAACGGCTTAATCTATTACAGGATTCGAACCCGCCCCTTCATGCTCTCAAATGCACACCCTAATGTATGTTGAAACATAATCAGAGGAACCAAGAAAATTTCCAAATGCAGTTTTCCTTCCTCCGTAAGTTGCATGCCTCTTTTTTATGTACGTACACTTACGGTTTCAAAATTATAGTATCAAATATATCACACACTACAGGGAACAATAGGTTATTTCTCCGTGTATTTTGTTAAAGATTTAAAACTTGAAATTCATCTAAATATCATTTTCTTATTCAGTTCCTGGCCCATAGAAAATTTACTGCACATCCAAAGACGAACCGACTAATGTCGTTCAGGGAAATAATGGCTGCTTATTATACACGTACAAATTACATAAACACTCCAGAAGGAAAGAGAACACTGGGAAGACCAAGGTATAGTTGGGTGGACAATATTAAAATGGATCTTAGGAAGATACGATGGGATGGAATGGATTGGATTCTTATGGCTCAGGATAGGGACCAGTAGAGGTCTCATGTGAACATGGTAATGAACTTTCGGATTCCATAAAATGCTGGAAAATTCTTGAGTAGCTTCAGAATTGGCGGCTCCTCCAGAAGGGCTCAGCTCCATAAGTAAGTAAGTAAGTATTTGTTTTATTGCTAGTGGGGTGGAACTAAGTCCCTTGCACTGCCGCCACTTCTGGCCTATCGTACCAGCACCAGATGATAGGTGAGGTGATTGTGTAGCATTTGGTGGAATGAAGATTGGCAGAGGAAACCGAAGTACTCGGAGAAAACCTGCCCCAGCGCCACTTTGTCCACCACAAATCCCACTTGACCAGACCCGAGATCGAATATGCAGAGATTCTTAATGATAAAGTAGGCGACACATTTAATTACACTGCAATTTTAAGAGTAAAGTATTAGTCATATAAAAATATGCTTGAAATGGAAGTTACGGAGCTTAATATACTCGTATTTATGTATAATATGTAAAACGTGTTTTGTAGGAATTTGATTAAGTTCAGTTTGTGCTGTGTGTAATACAGAAGTTAAATTGGACAGAATTAGACCAGAACGAAATTTGGCACACAAATTTATCTTCAAATTCCCACTGCCAAATTTTTATCCACATCCTTTCTTTCGGAATTGAAATGTGTGACCACAAAATGAATAACAATTTGCTTTCGGTTGGGATTTCATTACCGGCAGGGACAGAAGTTTTTTCCCCACAACCACGTAAAGACCGGCTCCCAGGAACCCGCTTTCAGGATTTAAAAGATATCGAAGGGTAGTTCCAAGGACTGAATTCGTAGAAGCTTTATAGAAAGCTTCTTTGCCTGCAAAAGATTTGGTTTTTCTTCATAATTTCTAACAAATTTTGTCGGTACTCTTAGAGCATAATTGTGTCTCCAGTGGTTATAATATATGTTTTCTATGCGTATATGTTTTGTTTAAAAAAAAACAAAAAACAAAAAACTCCGTGGCTAGAGTCCGCAAGCGAACTATACCAATCGAGTGACCGCCGCTTGTCGGCGAAGTTAGTGCCAACTTTAGCGGATAGAGGAATGTCGCGATGTCAGCGCAACGAATCCCCACGGCCGCTAATTCTATAACGGAGCCACTATTTCCTTGAAATAGCTCCTCTATTATCCTCACGAGGTTAAGTGAACCCCGTTCCAGACCCATTACTTCTCAGAAAATCTGGTACCGCCGAAAATCGAACCCGGGACTTTTGGATCTGTAGGCAGGAACTCTGACCACTAGACCACAGAGGCGGTCATATGTTTTGCCTCAGACAATAAAATTGGTGCTACAATTTATTGCGCTCGTGTTTGGCTGTTCGGGAAGGTAGCTCCGGATTATAACAATGCGACTGTGGGAAACAGTGATTTGCGTTACAAAATTTCGCCTCACGAACCTCGCTCAGCAATGTAACTATTCCTAAATGTGGAAGTGCCTATACAGTTCCTCTGAACGACATACGGTTTTCGGAATAATCAAACGAAAGCAAGTGACCAAGCCCTCAACTGTTAAGCTATGCGCACAGTTCATAACTTTCTTTTGAATTCCGGCAGGGACATATATTCTTCTCTTCTGGGGGCCTCCCAGAATCATATCCAATGGGAGAACAGGTGTTCCGTCAGTAGCAAAGCTGTTGAAGAGGGAAGCTAACCACAAAAGTAGACGAGAACTTGTGGAAATTTGCCTCCTAGCCCCCTCCACTGTGGTTATCAGGTGGAGGGGTAAGTTTTATTCCATTAGTAAGAAATATTTTCAATTTATTTCATTTAAAATGCCGCAGGAAAAATGGAATCGACGTCCTTATGACATAATAATGACGTAAGGCGGTGGGTGTGTGGTAAGGCAAATGTTTACCCAATGATTTACAGTCAATTATATGCAGTTTCCCCTTCCTGTTCGCTCTTATCTCCCCCTTCTGATGTCGTGTGCTCATAGCAAGTGAGCTTTAGCTACCATTTACCCCCTTCCCCTTACTTCCCGTTAGCTTGATGGCTTCAGCTGTTGCCTTATGGAAAGAGCGACTTGTTCTGAATATTGGCAGCCGCCATTACAAGAGAACCTGTGTAATACAGAAACCTGGCGTCATCATCTGGTCTGCAGATCATGAAAAACGTTGACCTTTTCTGGGAAGATTTAATCCCAAACTTTCCTTTCATATGACACGACCCACACATTTGTCTGGCTTGAAAGGGTTAATCGGAATTTTATACGTTGCACATGAGGGAGGTATATTACAGCAATCCACACGTTTTGCATCACGTGACACTCGTGTTCTACCGCTCATTTGCACGGACTGCAGGAGTGAGAGACAATGTGAGTTCTGTGGTGACTGCTTCAATGGCATGACATTGTACCCACACACACACACACACACACACACACAAACCAGTTCTGTCCTTCCGCAGCTCAACACATAGACATTCACGTGATCCCACAAACGAGAAAAGCTTTGAACTTATTAACCATTATCAGGAAATTATAAATTCCAGGATAATATCTTAAATTGGGCCACGACCGCTTCCTTCTACACATTTCCCAATCCATTTCCATAAAATCATTCGACTGGATTACTGACAGCGTCGCCAAATAAAACAGGAACCTGCTACCATTAACAGCAACAATGCGAACTGTGTTGATTCAAACGCAAGCATTTACATTGCCTTACATCAGCGGCGCTTAGGAAGAACAGCTGTAGAGTTCTGTCGGCAGGTGGACATTTCATAATAACTTTCTCTCTCTGTTTATAGCCAACTTCTCCATCCATTTCTTATTCTTCTTTGTCTTCTTGGTGCTACAATCCGATCTGAGCCTTGGTCTCCTGTACTGAATCCTTCTTAAGTTAAAAACTCCTTGGATGGGACATCAGACCATCGCAAGGCCTTCATAACACTCATAAATGTGAATATATATTCAAATTCCGAAATGGATTCGAACTAGCGAGCGCAGAGTTCAGTTAGCGTTAAATGGAACTGCTAATTTTATCGGGAATAGGAATTTCGCTGAACTTTTTAAAATTCTATTATTTAACAACATAGTACGAGGACTATATAGCGTTGATAATGGAGTGAGTAATGAATATGGAGCAGTTGATGGAATGAGAATTGACAATAGAAAATGAAATACTCAGATAAAACGCGCTCCAATGTCACTTTGTCCACCACAAATCCCACATGACCTAGGCTCGAACCCGGGCCACCGCGCTGGGCGAAGCCGGCAACTGGCCGTCTGAGCTATGGCACGACCCTTCTCCCTTTGAAGTAACTATTAATTATACATATCTACTAATTGAATGAGTCGCGCCAACTGCTATTACGATTTCTATCGCTCTAGTACTTAACGTCGGTCATCATAATTACCCTCCTGAAACTGAAGCGTTCAGCGCAAAAATACTTCCGCTTTTCAGAAGCCGAAAAGCGTTCTCAAACTCGGAGTAAACAAAATTCCCAAATGCGGTCTTTCCCATCATGAATACCGCACTGGGCTTCACGTGTATTTGCTGCAGATAGAGTCCGCTGTTACGAAGCCAAATACGTTACAAAAACTTCTAACTTCTGGGATACCTGCTTTCACGGTGCTCTTGCTCCGATTATTCTTCGACCCCGAAAATGGAGGCGACATATTCCTCCGAAACATCGGTTGACTTTCAACTGACTTACTTACTCACGGAGCTGAGCCCTTCCTGAGGAGCGGCTATTTCTGCAGCTACTCAAGAATTTGCCAGCATTTTATGGAACCCGAAGGTTTATTACCGTGTTCACAAGAGCCCTACACTGGTCCCTATCCTGATTCAGATCAATCCAATCCATACTATCCCACCCTATCTCTCTAAGATCCATTTGTATACTGTCCACCCACCTACGCCTTGGTCTTCCCAGGTGTCTCTTTTCTTCTGGCTTTCCCACCAATACCCTATATGCATTCCTCGTCTCCCCCATTCCTGCTATATGCCCTGCCCACCTCATCTTTCAACTGACTACACGGCGTTATATCCTAGAAGAAGGAATTCTTCATAACCTCCGCTGTGAGATCCTAAAATCCTACGCAGTCATGCTATAAATTCTACATGCGAGATGTGTTTCTCAATGCGGTAGATCTAAGATTGCTGCCTTCTAGATTGTGATGCCGTGCAGTCTTCTAGACCACTACCAACGCTTCGGAACAAGCTTGTATATTCACCTTCATATTACAAAACTTCAGATGGATGCATCAAGTTTCTCAGGAAATATCTGTCATTCTACATGGCTTGACATCCAGGAATATAACAATAATAATATGTTGTATTAGCCTGTTTGTTTAACGACGAACTATGTGGCGTCGAACCGCATGATGACAGTAAATAAACACACGAAGCAGCTGACATATTAATTTAAGGTACTAGAAGCCGGAATAGCTCAGTTGGTATACCGACGGGCTAAGGGCTAGACAGCGGGGGTTTGATTCCCGGCAGGGGGCAAGAGATTTTCTCTACACACAAAGTAGAGGCTAGATCTTGGACCCACCGAGCCCCTTATCCAATTTGTACCGAGTCAAATCGGGCAGGGCATGAAGCTGACCATTCTCCTTCATCTAGTACCTAAGTCAAGAATGACGGAGTTACACCTCCACTCCCCCATATGTCTTCATGGCATGCTGCTTAATTAATTAAGCACAAGGATATATTTGTCTTTTTTTTTCCCTTGGCACTACAGCCCCAGTGGGCCTAGGCCTACATCCATGAACTTCGTTCACTTCGGTTTTTCTAGATCTTACACATACGGTAGGACTCCTTGGGCGAGTGATCAGCTAGTCGCAAGGTCTCTACCTGTAGACAAACACAGAAAAACGCACACAAACATTATGCCCTCAGTAGGATTCGAACCCACGATCCCGGTTTCCAAGCGAGCGAAGACAGTATATGCCTTAGACCGCTCGGCTACCGTGACCGGCACACATTTGCCTTACTCTCCACATTTTATCTGCAATTTGGTGACGATTAAAATCGCAAAGGAGATTTCCGAAAATTACGTACGTTCCACAACGAAGCCGCCTTTCAATGTATATTTCAAAGCGTAGCATGTAAACTTGGACCCTGGGCCAACAGTCTCAGCTGCCCCCATAACACTACACTATAAATTTGAAAACAATTTGGGTGATGTTGCGTTTCAAGATAACATTATGGCGTCTAGAGTTTCGTGTCTTCAAGTCCAGGATGTTTATAAAAGTCTCTTACATTAACAAGTGGTTAACAGAGGAAACACTTACCGTGGAACAGAGACAGCCGGGCAATATAGGGTGAGCAGAAAGTAGCTGCTGATACATGTAGTAAAAGCTATCCCTGTAAGAGGCCATGGAGGCCCATAGGGTTGTGAGACGTTGAGGGTCCCACATTATCTAGACAATCGGCTCACAAATGGCGGTAAGGTTGTCAGCCTCATGCGCCAGCCGCGCTTTACCACTCAGGAAGATTCCTGGTATTCATTTCTGTTAGAGGCTGAGTCGAGGTGGTACATGTAGTAACCATTCTAAATTACGGGGTAAATAAAATTTTAACCTAAATTATTACTTGTACACAGCGTCGAATGGTACGGTGATCAGTGAATAATGAATTGGAAAGATGTGGAAACAAGTGCAAATGGGTTAATGCATGTTATTCTTCCGACACTGTGTGTTATGCATTACACAGTACTGAAGACTACAGAAGTTCAATTTACGAGTGAACACAGAAGTGTCTACCTGAACACTTTAGGAACAGAAGAGACTGATATTATACCAAACAAAATACAAACAAAAAAACAAACTCCGTGGTTTTTAGTCCGCATGCGAACTATACCAACCGAGCGACCGCCGCTTGTCGACGAATTTAGTGTCAACTTTTGCGGATAGAGGGTGTCACGTGGTCAGAGCAACGGATCCCCACGGCCGTTAATCTCGGTTTTCCAGACCGGAGCCGCTATTTCCTTGAAATAGCTCCTCAATTATGCTCGCGAAGCCGAGTGGACCCCGTTCCAGACCCACTACTTCTCATAAAATCTGGTAGCGCCGGGAATCGAACCCGGACCTCTGGATCTATAGCCAGGAACTCTGACCACTAGACGACAGAGGTGGTCGGTATAGTTCGTTTGTGGACTACAGGCCACGGAGATTTTTTGTAGTTTTGCTATTTCTTCACAGAAATCGCACTGCTTCTTCATTACATAAACCAATCGAGTAATCGCTAAGAATCATATTAAACCCACAAACAAATACTGTGAGAAAACACTGTTTTTAAAAATCTAATATGTGTCTTTGGTTTGTTCATATTTAGTGAAAATTGTAACTGACGTAGACCTCCGTGATACATCTACATAAATTCAGATACAATGACGTGAAGCCTGGTGAACGGGAAGGCCAAACAATTGTTGAAACTATTCCATACAGGAATTGCGTTACAAGTTGTAGAGCTACTTGTTTGTCACCTTGTACTATAGGATATCCATTTACCGCTACATGGACAGTCTCGCACCCATCTTTCTGTCAGGGAACCGTGCGTCATATTAGTCTTATCTGTCAAATCGTTTTAAGGGTCTACACTACATGCGCTTGCGTGTAGATATTTCGTGACGTTGTGCGCGTGCGTGTGGATAATGATGCTACTTGGTTATCTGAACTTATGTAATGCGTATGTGTTTTATGTAATTAACTTTCCCAACTTTGTTTTAGTTTGCTACATTTTATTTAACTCCCCTTTCCACATCTCTCTTCCTCAGAAAAAAAAATATAATCGCTCCATCTTCTTTGTTTATATAATACGTGCATCCGGTTGAGTGATTAAGTCGTGTTTTGTCTCGGTGAACAGTCCTTATTAGCCCCACCCTAACCTACGCTGTTATTTCACTTCCCAATACAGAAACTTGAAACACAATGTTCCAATGATATTGCAATACTTCACGAAACAATAAACTCTTCGGTGAACATGAGGTCCTCAATGCAGTGGCTGTTATCAGTACGGTCTTCTGTGCTGTAACGCCATTTATTTCAGAGACATCCCGACGTTGCGGAGGAACATTTGTTTCTCAGAAACGTCGGATTCTCTCCAAACTACGTAGTGTTACAATCCTGAACACCTCACTCGGTAAGAAAGTTGATGGTTACGAGAGTAACCTCCTGATATTTGACGCCGTGTAATTTGGTTCCAACATTTCGGAGATAACCTCTGCTTTCCTCTTGTGCTCTAAAGATGAGGCACCAGATTCCTCCGTACCACTGGTATCGCTTTACCAAACCACACGGCGTCAAATCCTAGAATACCGTAATCTTAGGATTACCGCCGTGAGAATGTCAGATGTCACAAGATTACTGTCTTAGGGATGAAACGCAATACAGCTTGGTAGGAATCACCGTTTCAGAGGAATTGCTATGGCTATCTTCACCCTGAAGATTGAAGAAGGAAGGGACAGGTGCGTCCAAAATGGTGGTACCTACCAACAAAACTGTACCATGCCGCATCTTATAAGTCGATTACTTTAGATGAAGACGTAACGAACCTGAGATCTAGTCGAGAGATACCGGTTTGAATCTCGACCAGGACAGTTATTAACTTTAAAAAGATTTATCACGATTTTCTTCAGTTCTTCCAGCCAAATACCTAGGCAGTACGTTAAGTTAGTCCACGACCGCTTCCTCCCACATATTTTCCAATTCAATCATTCAAATTTGCAGAGCCTGAGCAGCTGATCACAATGGCCGTGCGCTCTAAGACATGAACCGTCTTCCCTCGATCAAACACTGGGATCGTGGGTTCGAATCCCGCTCAAGGCATGAATGTCTGTGTGCGCTTATTCTGGTTTCTGTGGCCTTGAGACGAGCTGATCCGCTGTCCAAGGAGTCCTACCGACTGTTTATGGATTAATAAATTGAAAAAGCGGCCAAGGTCCACAAGGGCTGTACAGCCATAGATAGAGAGTATAAGTTACTGAGAGCGTTGTTAAATAGTCGAGAAGTAAATAGAAACAGTATTTCCCAGAAGAAGACAATATTTACAGCCACCACCACAACAACTCGAGAAGGACGTTAGGGAAATGAGGCTCTCTGGGAGGTGGTTATGAAGAGGTCTATCTTGCGGTATATAAAGCTATGAGATCCGTGTTTGAGGACAGGGTGCTGAAGAGAATATTTGGACCGAAGAATGATGAAGTGACAGGAGGTTGGAGAAAACTGCATAATTAGGAGCTTCATAACTTGTACACTTCGCCAAGTATAATTAGAATGATCAAGTCAAGGAGGATGAGATGGGCAGAGCACGTAGCAAGAATGGGACGAAGATGAATGGGTGTAGGATGTTGATGGACAAGACAGAAGGAAAATGACCACTAGGAAGACCAATACGTAGGTGGGTGGATTATTAAAGCGGATCTCAGAGAGATAGCACGGGGTGTTATGAACTGGATTGACTTGGCTCAGGATAGGGACCAGTGGAGGGCTTTTGTGAACACGGTAATGAATCTTCGGGTTCCATGAAATGCTGGGAAATTCTTGAATAGTTGCACAACTGGCGGATTCGCAAGGACTCAGCTCCATGAAGTTAGTCAGTTACTTAGTAGTCCGTTGAAAGTCAATCGACGTTTCGGAGCAACAATTCGCTTCCATTTTTAGAGTCGAAGAATAAGCAAAGCAAGAAACCAGCTTCTCTTCTTGCCATCTGCTTTCACGTTGGTTTCTTGCTTGCCTTTTCCTTGACACTGAAAGTGGAGGCGACAAGCTCCTCCGAAACGTCGGTTGACTTCCAATGGACTACATGGCATTATATCGTCAATTGCGAGGAAGCTGGTTTCCGCATAAGACAAAATTTAAATGATATTGGCAGTTAGAAGACTGGAGACAGAGACAGAGAGACAGAGTGACACACTTTGTGGCGAAAGGTTGGTTATGTCCCTCCATGCTGTAAACGATTCATGGTGGCTCCTTTCAATTCCCTGCCCCTAAATCTCCTGTCTTCAACTTTCACGCAGACTACGGAAGATTTATCTTCTTCTGTGTCTGCCTGAAGCTTTGAGAGAAATCTCTCCTTTACTCTCCCGTTTTTAGTTCCGGTTGAATGGGAATCTCTAAGTGACAAAGCCAATTTTTCTTAGGAGGTTTGTTAGCAGAAAGAATGGCAATACGCAGGGATAGACAGGGGCAATCTACACATGTTGCCACGTGTATCAAGACTCACAGCGATACTGGTAGCCTTGTCTGAGCAAAGCTTTCACTGCGTGCACTTTAAAGCAAGAGTGTCCAAAAGTCTTTCCTAGAAACTGATCTCACAGCAACGAAGCACAAACCAAGTGTTCCGTGCACTGCACTGGGAAATTTACAGTTGCAAAGCAAGTGTCACTGTCATCTTGCTGCGTGGCTGACTGTGATGTCTTTGCATGGTGGGAGCTGACTTGACCGATATGATGACTTGCCTGACTGACTTGCATGATTTCATAACTGGCTGACAGAGAGAAAATGACTGACACGCTGTGACGGTAACTACGAACATTAGTCATAATCACAGTTACTCATAATTGCCGGTTTACCGCCAATTGGTGCGTCTTAGCGACAAGCCCCTTGAGACTCACGACCAGTAATATTTTTCAACTGAACACTTGCGGTCTGTAGTTTACAATTGCTGATGGTGTTCGCCAGCGCAGTCATTCTCATGTCCGAGTGCCGCGGGGATCATAACTGCATTTTACTGTCTCAGATTCAAGACTCCCCAAACCTGGAGGACCATGTCCTCGTGTGTCTTTATATTGTGACAAGACACCTGAAAACCTGAATAGTTCATTGCTAGGCAACGGCTCTGTAAACACATTCCGCTGCAACAAATACGAACACAACAATAGAAGAACCCGTTTCTAAGCAACGGATCGTTAAACACAACAAATAAAAGTATTGTTGGAAACGATGTTTTCTGTTGGATCCACGACCCGAGCCTATACAATGAGGATCTAAGGCCGGCTTAGATAGAATTGAGGGAGTCTCTTGGGATGGCAGCCGAAGATAACTGAGAAGATATGTCAAGAAAAAAATTAAGCTTTGCAAAGAAAACTTCATATGTGCTGCAGTTATAGTGACACTGGTATAACTACTGTGTTAATATACGTTGCCAGGATACGACTAGTGAAGACTTAGAACCTTAGTGTGTGTGTAACGGTGAACAGTAAAGTGTTTAGATCAACGATTGCGCCGTATCACTTGTAGTTAGGAGTTGAATATATAAGTACAATAAATCCAACCGAGCAATCCAAAACCCGTCTGTAAGTCACGCACACCTTCTGCACGTGACAATATAGTATTTCTTGTGTATTTATGACGCCGTCAGAATCTGAGACTACATAACATCGATTGCTTAGATGAAACTGAATGATGAATAGGAAATCACTTCGAAGGAAGCGATAGTGTCTCAATGCATATTTATGCAGGGACTACAGAAAACCCGAAAAATCTCAGACATAATGGATCGTGTACTGGCCGAGATTCAAACCAAGATCGCCGCGAATACAACTCACAAACGTTACAATCTGATCCATTCTTTTCGACCAGAATCTGTCAGAAAGGCATGAAACGTGCGCAGGAAGTCCATATCTGCCTTTAATTAAAGTCTTCCTTCAAATAATCCGTAGTAAATCGAAATCAAAAGAGCTCAGCAACGTTTGGTAAAGTCTATCAAACCGAATGTTATCGAAATCAGTCACATAAGTTGGGCCTTGTTGCGTGGAACTCGACCGACATGGCGAACGCAGTAAATGGCTTTCCGTGCTCATTAAAGCACCGTACCATGAAGACGCATGGAGAAGTGGATATAAAGCTCCACGCATTCTTTACGTCCGCAGGTGAATGGCCAGCTTTACCCCGGGTAAGAGCACCTATCCGATAGAACAGGAGACTGAGTGGGCTCCAAAGACGGTCTGGATGAGGCGGAGAACAGAAAACCCAATGCCCCTAATGGGAATCAAACAAAAATGACTGACTGATACTTCTTGATGCCTGCGGTTGAACGAGACGGAGTCGCTCCGTGCTTAGGCCGCATGCGCGTCCACTGCATCAGAACCGGGTGACAGGTGAGACAATGAAGCAGGAGAAAACCTGAGTACTCGGCAAGAAACCTTCCACACATGGACTGCCGTAGGATTGAAACAGGACCTCCGCGAAGAGAACTCGACGACTAACTACATGAGCTATGGCACAGCCTAGCCAGTCACTATACGCACTGAGGTATCATTCTTTTAATTCCGAAATGCATCTGAAGAATCACGATTCTGCAGCAAACTAAATATTGATTCTCTGGCCAGGATAGTTCAGCCGGTATAGTGATTAGGATATCGACTGAACGATCAAGGATTCATGGTTCGATTCCCGATAGAAGCAAGAGAGATTTCTCTTCTACACATCTTAAAGACCGGCTCTGGAGGCCACCCAGCCTCATATCCACACGGCATTCTTCCCCTAAGGGATAAAGCAGTCGAAGCGTAAACCTGACCACTCACCTTCATCTACCGTTGAATACGTCAACCTATACATTCACGCCCCTTAAGTCCCCATGACGTGACGCCAGAGAAATCTTTTAAAGTTTTGACTACACCATAACAATCACTTGACTGAGTGAGCTAAACTGTTCAACGAGACTACGCTAGGCCCTCTGTGTTCAGATCCATGAACCACTGCTCTGAGCCTCCGTGGGTGCTGTCGTTCGGATGCTGTATCCCTTTTACTAAAGCCAATTTAACAACAAAGGGCTGAAAGACGCGAAGGATGCTGGGACGACGGCAGAGGTAATTCGCTAGCGCAGTATTCTAACTGTAAAGTACCAGCAAAGTGATCTTGTTACACGTTCTGTGAAGAGGAGCTCCTATATCCCAGACAGCGTTAACAACTACTGTCAAGTATAAGTTAACTTGAGAAGTCACTGTGCTACGCGTTTCAGAAACACCGGCAAGTCAAGACGTCCGAAACTACGGCAATATAATACATGCCAATAGATAACATCAACTCCCAAAGACACACACCTATTTGAGAAGGTTACAGTTGTCCAGATTTTCAAGAAACATTTTATGGAACCCGAACGTATATCGTATTCATAAATTCCTGCTACTAGTCTCTATCCTTGGCCAGATGAATCCAGCATATATCCTCCCATCCAGTTTTTTAGATGAATTTAAACATTCCCACCACCATCACCACCTGCGCCAAGTAATTTCAAAAGCAGTTCCGGTTTTCGTACCAAAAATTTGTATGCAATTTCTTAACTCTCCCAACCGTGCTACACATATCGCCACCTCATTCTCATTGGTTCGATCGTCCTAATAATACTCTGGGAGAAATGCAAGTTATGAAGCCACTCATCATGTAGTTTTCTCCACCCTTTGTTACGTCATTCTCTCTAAGAGCAAATGTTCTCCCGCAACGTGCTCACTTCTAACCTAAATTAAACTAACTTCATAGAGCTGAGCCTTTCCAGAGAAGCTGACAGTCACATAGCTACTCAAAAAATTACCAACATGTAATGCAAACCGAAGGTTCATTGCCGTGTTCACAAGAGCCCTCCACTGGTCCTTATCCTGAGCCAGATCATCCCAGCCCATAGAGCCCAAACTCTTTCTTTAAGATCCATATCAATATTATTCACCCACCTACGTCTTGGTCTTTCTAGGAATCTCCTTCCTTCTGGCTTTCCTACCTATATCCCATATGTACTTTTCTTCAACCCCATTCGTGCTGTATACCCTGCCCATCTCACCCTCCTCGACTTGATCACTGTAATTGTACCTGGAAAAGAGTACAAGTTAAGAAGCTCTCTTCGGTCCAAATATTCTCCTCAGCAGCCTGTTCTGAAACACCCTCAGTCTATGTTCCTCCCTTAATATCCCTTAATATCAGAGACTAAGTTTCATATCTATACAGAACCAAAGATAAAATTATGGTTTTATATATTCTAATCTTTACGTTTTTAGACAGCAGACGAGAAGACAAAAGATTCTGGACTGACTTGTAGCAAGCATTGCCCGAATTCAATCTTCGCCTAATTTTCTCCTGAATAGAATTCTGATTTTTTACTGTCGTTCCCAAAGATCTCAACTGTGCCACATTTTCAAAGGATTTGTTAGTTGTCTTTATGTCTTGATTTTGGCCACATTCTGGTGACAAGACAGCAACATATACTTAGTTTTCTCTGCATTTACTTCTACACCAACCTCTTTACTAGCGTCAATTAAAGTTTGTGTGTTTCTCATTATGGTATCTACATTATCACCCAGTAGATTCACATCATCAGCACAGACCAACAGCTGATGTTTAGTTTCAGTCCCACCTGGTTTCCCTGGATTAACCTAATGGTATATGCTTAATCATCTGTAGCCTTTTCCCCATACTTTGAAAATTGGAACTAGACTTATGCAATCTCCGTATTGACGGTGTGTCCGTGTCGTATCAAAGGAAAGTACGCGATTAGTTCCTTCCATAACTTCTTGTCTTCTTCTCTCGTCGTTTCCTTACTCCATCTTTCTTTCTTCCTTCATACCGCCCTTTCTTGCCTTTTAAAAGGTCTTTCTTACTTTAAATCTTACTGTTACAAAAGCGAAAAAAGAACAAACCCCGTGGTTTTAGTCTGCAAGCGAACTATACCGACCGCGAGACCGCCGCTTGTCGGCGAAGTTACTGCCAACTTTAGCGGATACAGGATTTCACGTGGTCAGCGTAACGGATCCCCAGGCCGTTAATTTCGGTTTTCTAGACCGGAGCCGCTATTTCCTTGAAATGGATCCTCAATTATCCTCGAGGCTGAGTGGACCCCGTTCCAGACCCACTACTTCTCAGAAAATCTTGTAGCTCCGGGAATCGAACCCGGACCTCTGGAACTGTAGCCAGGAACTCTGACCACTAGACCACAGAGGCGATCACTTACAACTGCGAAAGCACATTTAATTTCTACTGCGTTCAACTACGTCAGAAGCACTCAGGCATAGAACTGACACAGCCTTCTGGAATTAACCGCGTGCCATATTCTCTGTCTAAAACATCTTGCAGAGTACGTCATAGGCAACCTTACGAAGCAAAAGTGCTATATGTTCAACGAGATCTCCAGCCCTGTGACTTTAGTTCTCTTCTTGTCTTGAAAATTAAACCTAGTTAGCTTCTGTGATCCCCACCGGTGGTGTCCCCAACTTATGGTGGTGGTGGGGTTTGAGTGCTTCTGAGACCCTGAGAGCTATGCCGGCGGTAGCGTAGCTACTGGTAGGGTCACATACCGGACAGGTCAAGGGGTAGAAGACAGACTAAGATGGGTACCCTGGTCCTCCATGTTGGGGGTTGAGCGTGAGACTAACAACCTCACACCGTAAAAATCAAAGTGTTCAGAAACAATCAGACAATGGATGGATTGAACGGAAATGGACATCAGCGAAGGATCTGAGATGGTCAGAGGATGTAAAAACGATGGGGAGGAATAGAGAAGAATGGAGGCAAATTGTTCAGGAGGCCAACGCTCGCCCTCAGCTGCAGCGCTGAGGGGAAGCAAGGAACCTTCTATGATGACGTAACGATTACGTCACTATCTGACGATGTTTTACACTAACTATACCTATCTTTCGTGTTAATCAAACTGAATAGACACACACAGGCGTCCATCACCTGTCCGTCTCTCAGGCGACGTGAGAACGTCAGTACGCTTTTGTTATACAACCCACATGCCTGGTAGCATTTCTACGAAATTTTATACCACAATTAACAGAAATAGAAGCATATATCGGCAAAAATAAAAACAATGGTTCATTTTTCTCCCTGTCCATATCACCATTTCCCTATATCATATTTCTAGCCTTCGTCTCATGTTCTATTGTCCTCACCATCTCTTCTTCTCTTTCCTTCTGATATAAACAGAGACAACTGGCGTGTTTAACGACGTCTGCTTCGTTACGTTAGGAAAAGGGGCCATTTTTCATCCATAAAAGTACCTCCCTCCCCGTAACTCCACTCCCTCAGCGTCCAACCATCTCCGTTTTCGACTGGATTGTCTAATTATTTCGGGACCCAATATAATGTAACATTGTATACAAAGCAAACGTACCACAAAAAAAAAAGATGAAAGGTTTATGTCTGATTTGTTCCATTTTTTAAAACATACGGTAAAACCTCTATAACAAGACCACTTGTACTACTACCTTTGGTCAATCTTCAATGGTGGTTAACGGGTTTAACTTCTAGTCAATTCAAAGTGCAGCCTTAATGCAGTGAAGAGTCTAAAACATCTTTGAGCATAAGTCATCATTAGAGACTGACGTGGATTTCTACATCACCATCACAAACTTAGTACATCAAATTTCTAACACAGGTAAGAAGGTAAATTTGTCCCTGTGCTTAACTAATTAAGCACTACGCCATGAAGACGTATGGAGGAGTGGATCCACATTTTCTTGAACTAGACACTATTTGGAGATGAGTGGTCAGCTTCACACCCCGGCCGTCTTACCCCCGGGGAAATAGTCCCAGGTACCCATTGGACAGGAGGCTGGGTGGCCACCAGAACCAGTATGGATGACACGGAGAAGAGAAAATTCTTGACCACGACGGGACTCGAACTCCGATTTTAACATAAGATAGGGACCAAAATTTCCATACCAAAGATCTAATTCATCATACAGGACTCTTCTTACGTAAGATTGGTTACTCAATGTGTGATGTGCCCTCCCAGATGTTTCAGTCGGATAAATAGTATTTCGTAGTGCCCCCCCCCAGTGCACCACATACTGTCTGTCGGAGCACAGGTGTCACCATTCCCCACTCCTTCGCTCCTTGAGCAAATAGCATGTGGACCCTCTCCCATTTGACCACCCAACGACATATCTCTTCCGATGGACAGCACTTCAGACTTCATTGGCTGATCATTCAGTGCCTATTTAAAATGAGATAGAATGTGAAGACAGGTACTCCAGCAGATCCACACGAACGTGTTGTCTCCATCTTCAGGGTAGGCCCTAAATATAGAGTCAGCAGTAATCTTCATAGTCATTATCATGGGAATCTAAAATCTCGCCTACACTATGGTTCGATATATTGTGCTTCCTTGGCGGTAGGAACCAAATTCTATACATTATTTAGATAATATTTATTTGAGGCCGCGCCATAGCTCAAGCGGTTAGTCGCTGGCTTTCCACCGCGGCGGCCCGGGTTCGATCCCGGGGTCTGGTCAAGTGGGATTTGTGGTGGACAAAGTAGAGCTGGGGCAAGTTTTCTCCGAGTACTTCGGTTTCCCCTGCCAATCTTCATTCCACCAATTGCTCCACAATCACCGTCACCTATCATCTGGGGCTGGTACAATAGGCCAGAAGTGGCCGCAGTACAAGGGACTTAGTCCTACCCCAATAGCAATAAAATAAATCCTCGATATTCGTGACCAAGATCTTTATTCTCTCTTAGACATGTACGTGTTTGGAAATGGGGCTTTCTATTTTTAATATATAAGAATTAAGTTCGTACCTCACAGGAAACATCAACAGCTTTAATTGTGAGAACCATACAGAATACATAAATACACGTACACTGCGGACACAGTACAGAATTTAAATGTTAAAGCGTATGGTATACATAGTAATCATTGGGCGTAAAAGGGTTAAATGGAGTTGAAATTAGGGAGTCAATGTGCAACGTCTTGGAATTCCACGTAGTATGGAGTGGGACTATCGACGGGGTTTTGACTGAATATTGGATTATTGACCGCTTAACAAACAACTCACAACGACACTTTATTAGGAAGCAATCGCTATTTTCATACTTACAAAGTCACGTTAAGTCTTTTCCAACAGGCAGTGTCTTCACTAGTATTTGCTTGGTAATGGCTGCTAACAATGGCTATTCTTCTGCTTCCGGGCTCAAGTCCTCTCTGATTGTGGGCTCCCTTCCAACTGAGCACTCTTACTCCAACTAAGCCTTCTCTTTACAGATTGACTATCAGCTGACTAGCTTCCAGGCTGGCGGTCCGTTCGCATCAATCTCATATTCTTCGTTTCACAGGCTATCAACTGACAACTGACTAAGCTTTAACCTTTTCCTTTGCTTATAACATCTTGGCACGGACCACGTAGAAACACCGTTCCTCTGCTGTAGTCCAACTGTTGCATTATTAAGAATCTGCTGCCTATCAACGGGCGTTGTTCCGTTGTTTGTTTCGCGGCCGTTGCCTATAAACGGCTCTACACGCTACAATGTAAAGCATATCAGGAGGCAAGTCTCTCTCCAGTATTAAAAAATATAAACAAAAATTTTGTTTTGTTAAATATAAACTAATAACAGCCTGCGTGACTCAGTCAGTATAGTGACTAGGCTACCATGTGGGCGGCCGGAGGATATGGGTTTCGATTACCGGTGGAGGCAGGGTATTTCTCTCTATCACCGTGTCAAAACTGGCTCTGGGGCCCGCTTAGACTCCTATCCAATGGGTATCGGGGGTTCCTTCTCCTACAGTAAAGCGGCCAGAGGGTAAAACTTATCATCTCCGTCTAGTGTCGAAGTTAAGAATATATGGAGCCATACCTCCACTCCCAAAATATCTCCTTGGCGTGGTGCTCGAGAAAAGATTTAAATTAAAATATTTCTAAGTCTTGTGAATTCGACAAAGAACCTTTGGGTTTCGCAAGGGGTGAAGAATTTCTTGACCAGCTGAGTCACCAGCAGCTTCTGAAAAACTCAATTTCATGGGGGCCAGTTAATATATAGGCCTACGTCATTTTATATACAAATATAAAACGCATGAATATTTTTAAAACTGCTGTTGTGCTGGCGTGCTTTTGTGAGCACTGTGACGCACAATTGAGTTCAATAAAGGAGTGGAATTCATGAGGAGCTTAACGACCGTAAACTTCTCACGGAAGATCCTGTAATCATGCAGTTGTTTAATTAGGAATCAGTAAATCAGTCAAGACTCTTCGTAAAGTTCCTTCCCTTGGGTGACCAATCATGTCTAATCCCTGCAAATTCATGATCATTTCCAGGAGAGCAAAAAAAAAAACTGGTCAGAATATGAAGGTCCTGTTAGTACGTGTAAGCCACACCGGATCGTTAGAGGGCAATATTACGTATGTTGAATCAACTTCTGACGACTCAAAAAATATATGTGCATGATATGGGTAGAGGGAATGATAAAAGGAAGAGATAGATATACTATACACGCTTTTTTGGACATTAATTGGAGACCTTTTTTCACTGTCAAAACATTTTTCCCCTTCTCCTCTCCCCCCCAAAAGGATAAATTGCCCTCGGCTTCAGCCACATCACATGTGAAATAGCATACGGTACCGATGTTTTTTTTAATATAGTTGTGCATGGTTGCTTTCTGCAAAGGAGTAAGCCAGCTATACTAATGCTATAGCATGACTTGTTAAACTAACATAAAGAGACCACGTACGTACAATGATACAAAAGGAGTAGAAATGATTTTTCATGTGTACACAAAAAGTAACACGTAACTGCCTAAAGCAAATGTTCTGTATTCTTTCTAATATGATGTTAGTTACTGATTAAATATGATGGAAAATGGCAGGAAAAAACACGTTTTCCCTTTAAATACGTAATAAATAAAAGAACACTTCTAGAGGAACAGTAGCATTCACACCAGTAGCGAAGGTTTTATTTCAAGCGAAGCTGAAACTATCTCCTGATAAGCGACATCAAGCACAACACAGGATACGAGTTGAAGGAAACCTTCGGCGTGTTCCTCTTAGGTAGGCCGCACACCGGCATGTGTCAAGGCATGTAACAGTCAAGAAACGATGTCTGCGACATGAAGCAAAGAAAGGAGCACAGTTGAAACGAATCAGATTATGAAAGCCGCCGCACACCGGTCTGAGTAATGATGCTGACGAATCACGAATGAAGCAAGACTGTGTCTTTTGCCTCATGTCTTGATGCCTGTTTTGACGCAGTTGGTGTGCGGCCGCCCTTAAGAAGTTCATTTGCCTGAAGAGAGTCGTGTACCATGCTTGTGGCCATTTCGATACCGCTGTCAACGGGACGTTTGTGTGTTTCCAAATTGCGGTTCTCAGGCTTAGAGGTCTACGCAAATCTGATACAACAATCACAAGGTTCAACCCAATGAATACCAAATTCCGCTGCTGGACACGATCCTGTGCCATTTCTGTGCACCCTCATGCTCAAAACTAATTCCTATCATAATTTATATGTTCAACACCCTTAATAGTATATCCTGCCACTGGGCGTGATCTTCATCCACTTCCATCCAGCTCCCCCCATACCACGTTTCCCTAAGAATGATCTCTCTAGTAATGGGATCTACAGACTGCCTCTCTGGGCTAGTGCTCAGAGTTCCTGGCTACAGATCCAGAGGTCGCGGGTTCGATTCCCGGAGCTACCAGATTCTCTGAGAAGTAGTGGGTCTGGAACGGGGTCCATTCAGCCTCGCGAGGACAACTGAGGAGCTACTTGAACGGAAAAGTAGCGGCTCCAGTCTATAAAACCGAGATTAATGGCCGTGGGAATCCGTTGCGCTGACCACGCGACACCCTCTATCCGCTAAAGTTGGCACTAACTTCGCCGACAAGCGGCGGTCGCTCGGTCGGTATAGTTCGCTTGAGGACAAAAGGTCACGGAGTTTAATAGGATCTACAGGTTCAGTATTAAGAATATACCAAATCTGACATGATCTTGAGCCCCACTTAACGTCTTGCCCCATCCTCGCATATTAGTTCCTAAAAATCCGCTTTAATATTATCCATACGTCCTAAGTCGTCTCTGTTGTTCATAGGTTCTGCACAGAACCTCGCAGCATTTCTCCAGCACAATTCAGAGAAATTCTGCTGGCCCTCGAGAACACAGCTGTTCTCGGTTTTGGGCCCCATCGGAACAAATGGCCATATTTTTGTTCTTTCCAGACTTTCTAACGTGTTTTGAAATGGGAGCCCATCTTCGACGAGAGGTGGGGTCTGACTGCTACTGGTCACTCCCTCTCTACTGGGGAGTGAGTCTGCTAGCTCTTACTAGCTCACTAAACTCCGTATTTCTGGTCCCTTTCAAGCTTGTTATATACCCCGCACAAACCACCTTCCTTGATTTGATTGCGTAAAGTTTGGCAAAGTCCCTATAAACGCAATTTTCTTTATCCTCGTTATTTTAGCACGCAAATAAAGCAAAAAGATAGTACGCCACAGTCATTGTAAATATCGCTATTAGGTTCGATGTGGGGGACATTCCTTGCCATTACACAACTCAACAGCAAAGAGAAATAACGCGATGGGATAAATGGATAATGTATGGCCATAAAACAAATATACACAGAGCCCCATAACAAAATCACCTTGATTTTTAGCGACTTTTTAAAGAGTCCTAAATTTTAATATAGACATCTACTGAAAAAGTCCACATATAAACAAATATCAGGTAGCGAAACCAGGAATACGGAACACAAATAGAGTCTGCGGCTACTGCTGCTGCTACCTGGTGGTGGATATAAATACCAAGCTACACACCGCAGCTACTACAGGGTATAAGGTTAAAAGAAAATGACAGTTGAAAGCATTTTTGTGTCGCGCTATTTTACTGCCGCCCCCTTTATTAGCAGCCCAAAAAATTTTCTTGCATGAAGCTAAAAAGTTAAATCACGCGTTATATATCACTGAACTATTTACACCGTCTCCACAGACAAAAAGAAACATACCCATGCACACCTACAAGCAGCTACATGGCTGTGTGTGTGTGTGTGGAATAGGGCAGCTACTTAGGACAGTGTTGCTTAAAAGAGCGCGTGCGTGTGTGCGTTTTTTTTGCACGGACAACGTAATCAGGGCGTGTGAAAACTACCTGACATTTTACGGTTTGACATTGTTGGTTTTCTTTCCTTGCTTATTGTCGTCTTTTCGTTCCATTTTTATTTATTTAATTTCTTCCGTCTTCCCTTTCTTCGTCCTTCTTTTTTATGTATCCCTCTTTCTTGCATCTATCCATATTTCGCCCCTCCTTCCGCCGAAAATCGAACCCCAGTCGTGCAGTCCGTAACTCGTCACTATACCGCCTGAGTTAACTGTGAGAAAATCTGCCGGGGAGTGAAGCTGATCACCCACTTCCCTCTAATTCCGAGATAGAAAATTCATGAATCCATACCTCCATTCACCCCATATATCTTCAATTAAGCAGAGGGATAGATTTACCTTTCAGCTTTCAAGCGGCTCCGTAGTCTAGAGGTAACGTTCCCCCCTCATGACTCGTGGTACGCGGGTTCAAATACCCGACGGAGGTCGTCGAATTTTTAAGGGCGGAAAAATTCAGGGAACAAGTCCTCCGGGAGGGACTTTAAGCTGTGTGACCCGTGTCGTAACTTTACGGCACGTAAAAGAACCTCATATCCCCAAAGGGGATCACTGAGCCAAATTCCAGGACGTTTCCCGCCCAATAATAGTCTCTAAGGCCTCTGATAGATGGGGGAAGCGTTATAGATACCGCTAAGCAAGTGGCCGAACTCGCTTGCTCGGCGGGACTGATGGTACGCACCATTTATCGGTAGGGTATAAAGACTGGTAGAATATCATAAAGGGAAGCACAATAGATCAAACTTGTCGCGGTGCATGGGCAAACTCACCCTCTCTAAATAACTAACTAACTAACTAACTACCTTTCAGCTTTACTGGCTTAGCACGTCGTACAAGTTCCGCTGTACATTCACGGGATATGCCTGCTTCTCCGGTTTGGATTGAGCCACCTTCCCCTCCTGACTTCACTTTCCGAAATTGCTTGTATACGCAACGTAGTTCTTCGTTATGCGGTATCCTAAACTGTCCACTTATTTCATCCCTGTTAGGCCCAAATATTTTCCTGATGACCCCCCTGCTCCGATAATCTGCGTCAGATGACATCCTTAATGTGGACTCCAATTTGTTTCCACCGCACCAATTTCATGCAAATGGAGCAGACATAACAAGTGCAGGATTTCCCTGCTCCAATGGACTTTAACTTCAATCGAAGTCACGAGTTTAAACGTCTCGTATTTCACCGAAAAAGACAGAAGCTATTACATAAAGGAATGAATTCGTCATAGATGAACGCCAGTTGTGGATACTATAGGCAAGATAGGGGCGTTTTCTGCCCTCAACCTTATAATCGACAGATGGGGAAGTTCGGGGGTTGTTTTATGTCTGCACGCTGGATGAACAGTACAGATCTACGGGGAATTAACTGCTGGTGTCTTTATTATGAAGAGCAAACAGCTTCAGTCTGTGCTATAACGACATAAGTCACAATATAATTATAGAAAGAGCCAGTATAAGTATCCCCAAAGATAACATCGCCTCTTTGAATGAACGCACACAGAATGTGTTTTTCTCTTGCAAGAAAGGGTTGTCAGTTTCCTTACGTTCATCTCTCCATAAAGTGAAATCAGAAATGCAAATGCGTCACACGCCAGGAGACACTAATATTAATGTTATTTCGGATTTTGCATAATTCATTGGTCTTGATGCTCATTTATTGCATACACAGACTGGGTGCGCCAAAGCTAATCGTACAATACGTAACACACTTCTCAATTTCCGAAAGAACTTCTTTATTTTCAATTAAATGTACCTCATATAAGCTTCATAACTTGTACGCTTCTCCAAGTATAATTAGAATGATCAAGTCAAGGAGGATGAGATGGGCAGGGTATGTAGCACGAATTTGGCAGAGGAGAAATGCATATATGATATTGGTGGGACAGCCGGAAGGAAGGAGACCACTGGGAAGACGAAGGCGTAGGTGGGCGGACAATATTAAAATGGATCTCAGAGAGATAGGATGGGATGGTATGGATTGGATTGATCTGCCTCAGGATAGGGACCAGTGGAGGGCTCTTGTGAACACGCTAATAAACCTTTGGGTTCCATAAAATGCTGGGAAGTTCTTGAGTAGCTGCAGAATTGGCGGCTCCTCAAGAAGGGCTCAGCTCCATATGTGAGTGAGTGCGTGAGTACCTCATATAAAATATGTCAAAAGTGAGTCATCCATAATCAGTTTATTTAAAATCCGGCTTTTTATTTTACAGTCTCTGGGGTAGCACAAGTCAGTATACGACAGAACTATAGGCTGGGCGGACAGGGTTCGATTCCCAGGAGAGGCAAGAGATTCTCCTCTTCTCCACATCGTCCAGACCTGTCCTGGGGCCCACCTATCCCCAATGGTTACCGTAGTCTCTTTTAAGGAGGTAAAGCAGCCGAGGCGTGAAGCTGACAACTCACCTCCATCTGATGTGGTGGTCAAGAATTGTGGAGCTATACCTCCACACCGCTGTACGTCTTCAAGGCATGGTGTCTAATTAATTAAGCACAGAGACAACTTTACCTTTTCTACGTTTACCATACACAATGTGTTTCAGGAACTGTAGAATTTATCAAGATGTGTGCTTATAATTTCTGTTATGTAACGTTCTCTTGCGTAAGAGGAGGCAAGATATTGCTTACGCTGAATCTATACAGACCAGAACTTAAATTCGTCCAAAAATTTAGCTTAGAGCCCCATTACCAACGAATCATTGAAATTCACTTAGTTACTTTCTTAGCGGAAGAGTGTGGAGAGACATACCGGCGGACAAGATTTCTGAAGTATGGGTTCACTTCTTTTTCAGTTCTCGCAAGGAGCGTATCAAAAATTTGATATCCATTCATACCGGTAGCAGAATGTTTTTATGCAAGGGCCGACTTATGAACCAAATCAGAGGTCACAGTGGACGCGCGGTCTGAGGTATGGCATATCTTCGCTCGATCTAACATTGGGATCATGGATTCGAATCCCACTCAAGGCACGGATGTGTGTTTGCGTTTATTCTGCGTTTATGTTAGGTAGCGGCCTTGCGAAGGGCTGATCCCCTGTCCGAGGGTGCCATCGGCTGTCTAAGATTAAGAAACTGAAGTGAAATGAAGTGTTTCACGGATACCCTATGCTCCAATTGGGAGCAACAGAAATAGAAGAAGAAGAAGGTTGAGGAGGACCAAAAAAATCAAATTATGTCCAGGGGAAACACACGATTTGGCCTGTGGATTTTCCTGCTGACGGCTAGATCACTTTACCATTAACAACTACCTTCAGTTAGTGGTGAGTGCATTGGGGTATTTAACATAGCAGGGGGTTGGACTCTTCGCTGTATTACGGTTCAGAGTTTGGGGGAGTCGGGATAAATGAAGCATTTATCAGCTCATGACGTACTTCTGAACCCACCCCTCCCCATTCAATACACATCAATGTTTTATTTAAGGGATGGCTGGCTTTTTTTATTTGCTAGGGAAGGGATCAGACAGATGGGTTTAAGTACACAGCAAAATAGATGGGAGGGTGTAAGGGTTGACCTCTGCTGGCTTTTAAACAAACTAATGGCCAACCCATCACGTTAATTGCTCAGATATGAGTGATTGAGTGATTGAGCGCAAAGGCTTTAAGGACGGAGACCAGATATGTCACACTCCTGAAGTAATGTCTCTCAATCTGTGTGCCGCGACTTTTCCAATTGTAATGAGTTTCTAAATGTTCAGGTCCGAAAGTAATAAACAGAACCTGGACTGTGGTCTCGTGGGTTACGACACTGTGTAATATGGCACATGGTTAAATTTTCGAAGAATTTTTTCTACCCTGAAGATGGTGGTAATAATTTACTCCGAAATGTTATTACAATCTACCAGATTCGAATGTAATCTAAATTGTACACACATGAAAACCTCAAATATAAAGTAGAGTAAACCCCCGTTATAACGTACTACTTGGGGGGGGGGGGTTATCGCCGATGTCCGTCCACTATAACCGAGTGAAGGTATATTCAAGGAAGTACACCACAGGATACATAGCCAATAAAAAAAAAAAAAAAACTCCGTGGCCTGTATTCCGCAAGTGAACTATACCGACCAAGCGGCGGCCACTTGTCGGCGAAGTTAGTACCAACTTTTAGCAGATAGAGGGTGTCAGGTGGTCAGCGCAAAGGATCCCAACGGCCGTTAATAGACAATATATGCAAGAAACATAAAAACACAAATGTGATTATGATGGGGTTCTTTTATATTTTAAGTAGTTTCTACGTATGAAACCTGAGTGCCTAAACATCTAAAAAATTCGCAACTATACATAGGCAGATTTTGTCCTTTATGCCCGAAATCCGTTATAGCCTGGTCAGCAGTAACGTGGGTTTACTGTAGATTACTCGTCCAGTCCGGTTTTATCGTCTCATGGGCATGAATTATTGTTCGCCTGTTGTAAAACTGTTGTTGCTTTCATATTTTCATATTAGTTCTATATTTGTTAGAAACTGTGATTTTTCAGAACTTCTAAATTTAGTGTACGTACTATTTGACTCTCAGGATTCTCATGTAATACAAGTTCGTGAAGTCTTGTTTATCTATTAAATTCACCTATGAACAAACCCGTTACAACATATTAATTAATTACTTAATTCGTTTAGTGGGAGGTGGAGTCCAGCTGGGTCCACTCGGTACGGCGGCCACTGATTGGCCTATTGTAGCCTGCCCCGGGTGATTATGATGATGGAGAATTTGGTGGAATGAAGATTGGCAGGGGAACCGAAGTACTCGGAGAAAACTCGCTCCAGCGCCACTTTGTCCACCATAAATCCCGCTTGACTAGACCCGAGCCGCCGAGGTGGGAAGCCAGCGACTAGCCGCTTGAGCTATGGCGCGGCCTGTTACAACACATACTATACGACATAAGGAAGCAGTCAGAATAATATTAAAATTAAACATATACACAAAGCTACACAAGACATTTCCCATCTTTTGCTGAAACCGCTGGTTCGATTGCCGTGTTCATAGGAGCCCACCACTGCTCCCTGTCCTAAGCCAGATTAATCTAGTTCACATCTTCACGCCCTATTCCAGATCCATTGTAATAATATCCTTCCATCTACTAATATTTCCCCACATCATCTCAATTTTTGTTCTTATTTATCTGTGACTTATTCTGCGGCGCTGTGTCTCAGGCAATTTAACTTCGAATGGTTGGATGACCGGTGAATAATGAATTGGAAATGATATGAAAGGAAGCAGGCATGTCCTAATGTGTACTTTCCCAGAATTTACCTCGATACGGGCTGAGATAAACCACGAGAAAACTCAGACAAAAGAATCGAGGTCCCTGTTGCGACTCGAACGGAGAACTTCCCGGATACAATCAAATAGTCTTCCTACAGATTTTCTGACTAGAGTTTTGTACGCACAAATGATAGCGTGTACCTTGTAACAGCTTTCAATATTTTGTTTTCAAAATCGGTTATACGCTATTATTTAAATGTTTAAAAAATTGTAACCGAGACCGTCCACATCTTCTTACTGCTGCTTTATTTTCCAGGCAGGAATAAGCTATTTTATAGCTACTGACATCGAGGTATAAACAAGAAGAGAAGGCAAGGAAACTGAAGGTGAGGAGTATAACTTAAAATAAAGGGAGGGGAACACAGAGGGGTATGAGAAGGGGCACAAATCTACAATTACGGCTTCCATCGCAGTCATGGACGTGTTCTAATGCAGACACTTCACAACCATGAAGAGAGAGAAAATAAACGCGAAAAATTCGGCAAAACTGTCCCCAGTAGATCTTAATAGCATGATGCTTAATTAATTAAGCACAGCGATAGCTTTACCTTTACAAGTTACGACGTTCCTCATTGTCTTCCATTACTTACTATTTCTGAGTTCCTCAGGATCCTCTTGTCAAACGCCCTCAATCCAAGTGCCTCCCACAGAACAAGACACCAAGTTTCACACCTATACATTGCAGCAGGCAAAAATTATAAAGATTACTGTTTTCTAAGGGAGCACGCGTTAGCGTAGTTGGTAGAGGCACTATGCTACAAGCCGGAAGGCCGCGGATTCGAGTCCCAGTGGGTTGGATTTTTTCAATTGATCTAATCCTTACAGCCGCAGTATGGCCCTGGGATCGACTCAGCCTCTAACATAAATGAGTACCAGGAATATTCCTGGGGGTAAAGGGCGACCGGTACGTAAAGCTGACAACCTCACCGCCATCTGTGAGCCGATTGTCTAGAAAATGTGGGATCTTCGACATCTCACAACCCTACTGGCCTCCACGGCCTGTTAAAGGGATAGCTTTACTTACTTACTTACTTACTTAGTGTTTTTTACTATGTGACGCCATTTAGTCTTGTACATCACTGTTAAGGTTTCGATAGAATGTACTACCTCCATCTTCGGGGTATATATGCTGCAAATGAGTACCGCAAACTCCGACTACACGGCGTCATATGCCAAACGACAACAATCTCCATAGTGGCCACAGTGAAACCCTATTTAGCGTAATATCTCTGTATAGACGGATTTCCGTCCCCCATAAATCAATATAATGTCAATTAGATATGAAAAATTGTGAAGAACACGTTTTGCAAATACGTCTCTGTTCTGTGAGTCTCTCCATGGCACGGTCTACTGTCTGCCTCTCTCTCCACTTCGCCGTGCTCTGATCCGGCTCTGAAATGAGCGGGTTCACGTAGCGGTAGACAATATATTCGTATCAGGAAGGTGTTAGGCTCGAATCTCAACCTCGACATCGCTTATCCTGACTGATGTTTTACGTGTTTTCGCCCAGTCCCTCCAGGCAAATTCTGGGACAGTAATTCGGAGGTAAAGGAGATAAGTTTCTATGGAGAAAGTAAATATTTCGCTGTGCTTATTTAATTAAGCAACACGCTATGAAGACGTATGGGAGAGTGGAGATGTAGCTCTACAATTCTCGACCTCAGCATTAGATGGAGGTGAGTGGTCAGCTCCATACCCCGGCCGCTTTACCCCCGGGGAAAAAGCCCC